>NC_056738.1:432023418-432085918 GCF_019279795.1 Protopterus annectens | reverse complement strand
ACCTTAAGTAATAAAGTACTACTGCAGCAAAGACTGGAAAAGTTACCTGGAGTGGAATCCCAACACTTTTAGCGATGTCTCGTATCACAGACGCAGTAATGGCTGTTGTAGCATACCGTTGGTTACTATTCAGCTTTATTACAGGACCCTATTGTATTACAAAAAAAGAAATAAGTTGCAGATTTTTCATTTCAGCAAAGTGGAGCTGCAGATACCAGACATTAACATGTTACAAGCATAATGTTTTATCTTTCTTAATTTCTCGTTCTCCCCATGCTTCAGAATAAAGCCAACCACATTCCCATTCCTCTCAGATGTGCATGATTTTTACTATATCCCTAATTTTGTTTAACTTTTGCTGTGGCCCTCAAAAATGCTGAGGATTATAGTCAGTCAATAATGCCAGTCATTAAAGTTTCATAGTTCTTATAACTTGATGTCAATGCAAAACCTGTAGTTCTATTAACTTGTTAAGTGAACTAGAGCAACATTTAAAAATTGTCCCCGATTTCAAGCCATTGTCTCCTATTATTTTTGGCTTTCTTCAGAATTCATGAGCAAAGCTGTAAGGTATGCATATCAGTCACTTTTACTCACTCAATTAGTTGGCTGTTTGGCTGGCTGTCTTCATTCTTTAGGAAACAAAACACCCTGACTGGTTATTTCACTAGCCTCCTCTTACAACTACTTACAAATATGAAAAATGTTAAGCACCAATGAACTAAGAATATTCTTATGCAGTTGCTCTTCTTGAAATGTATGCAACTATTACAGAGGGTTGTACAGAAAACAAAATGTACAAGATGACATACCATGGCTATGCAGGAGGGACTCTATTTGCTTTTATACTACCATACCTACCCTGAAAAGCAGCATAATGTTTTACCAGTTACAAACTTAGGTGAAAGCACTTCTGAAAAATAAATAAAAGATCAAAGCTTTTATCAAGGCAAGATGACTGAAAAAAGGTCCTAGGAGAATACAAAACAAAAATTGTAAACAGGTACTTAGCAAGCACAGCACTGTTTGCAAATCAAAATATACAGACCAGAAACTGGATGGAGCAAGTAGTGGCTTCAGATGTACTATCAGACACAATCAGACAATTTCTGCTCAGTATCTTTGTCATGAAGCAAATACGAATACGATGTGACATGTATAATGCACCAAAATGACTAATGCACATTTTACAGGTTTGGGATTTTTCTCCATTTGTTCTAGTTGGACAAGCCAATGCAAAGTATTTGACACTGGCATATTTGGGGGTAGCAAGCACCTCCTCCAAATGCTTTTACTACTGATAAATTTTTTTTCTCAAGTGGCAATTTACACATTCATTGCTTCCAGGCAATTTCATAAAACAGATAGATAGATAGATAGATATATAGATAGATACATAGCTGTTACTATCTATGACACATGCCACACTATTTGAACAGTTCACTAAAATATTTTAAAAAAGTGTTTCATTAGTATCCAGTTTTTTATTCAACTTTATTAAAAATACACAAAATACTTCAACCTTTTACATTGTGATAAGGACACTGCATTACTGCAGACGGCTCCATGATCAGACCCTAGTAAGCACCACTGCAGCAACCTGGTGTTGCACTTAAATATGAAAAGGTCTACTTTGGGGTACCCCAGTCCCTGAAGGTCTCTTCAAGAATGTGTTGTTAGTTCCCAATAACAGGCTGAGAGACATGCCCACTGATGGCATAAGCTTGGATGCAGAGCATCTCAAAATGAGTCAAGCAACAAGGATCAAATGGTAACTTTTTCAAAAGTGTTCAAACCTAAGCTTGTTACTTTTTCAGCAGTGTTCTGGTCACCTGTCAAAGATGAGATAGAATCCCACCTTGCTTGCTAATATAGAACAACTGGATTAGCAAGGGACTGTGAGGAAGAAAATACTGTGGTAGCTCAAGGCCAAGGCAAACTGCCCTCATATCTAACATAAACTTGAGAAGATTTTGTTCCTGATGAAACTATGCCCTCCTTCCCTTTCCTGCCCTCACTTTACTAGGACTGGAAGCATACTCCCCTCCCGAGCCTGGAAGTATCCCAAACGAATGCCTACACTAACTTTTTGGAAAGAAAGTTTGTGAACATCCAGCCATTACTCCCATCCCATCAACGCTCATGGGACAAAGTAATACGGGTCTTACAGACTGCTAAGTTATTGATTCAATCAGGATGACAAAGTCCACTGAAAGACCATCGTACCAAGCATAAGATGTACCGACAGAATAGCAAATAACTTCATATGGAATTACGAATGACTATAGGATGGGGGACACTTACCATATCCGATTTCCTCTCCAAGGACAGGTGATAGCAAACCACTGTCATATCCAGGATCAGTCACAGGAATGTCTCTCTGTGATGGGGTGAACTCAAGCTTTTCTAGAATCATGGTCACACAAAACAAGTTGAACACCTGCAGTGTCCTGTCCCTGTAGCAAACTAGTTTGCTCTAGGGACTAGGCTGATAGAGGAGACTATCATCAACACAGGGGAACACTTACAACCCCACCTGTTAAGAGTGGTAGCTACCATGCTTAAGCACTTAGTAAAGCTACATGGTGCAAAGGGCAAGACAAATGGTAAGTTGTGACTTGGTATCTGACCTGCCAGGGTGGACCAGAGGAATATTTGATTGTGCTCATGAAACAGAATGAGCTGGTAAGCATCCTTCACTTTGAAGATGTAGAACCAATCATGCTACTGCAGGAGTGGAAAGAGCAACAGCAGATGTAACAGTCTGAAGGACAGAGCTACTGAATCTAGTAAAGGCTAGAAGGCCTGAACTCAGACAATGTGTGTTCTGTCCTTAAGACATCTGGTTATGCATCTTACCAGGCAGGGATTTATGTTTAAGGCCATCAACTTAAAAACAATTTCAGTGTGCGGTATGGTACTCAATGCCTTGGACAGATCAAAGTGAGAAGAATGGATGGTGTAGCCACTGTCAACTGCCAGTATTACCTTCTCAAAGAAGCTGACAAGAGTCAACAGAAAGGACCTTTATAAAATTACCCTGACAACCGAGAACTTATAAATTTTCGACAGCTCATGCAGGTCTAGATATAAAAATATTAGTAGCCTTGGGAAGATTAAAGCAACACTTGCGTAGTGCCACCTCCTTGGATTAATTATCAGACAAAAGGTTAGTTAAAATCCATGTCCCAATAATCTTACTAATAAATTTATAATCTCAAACTTTTTCAGTCTGCTGAAGACATATAGAGTCTGTAGTCTTTGGTTTGAACTACAATCACAAGTACAAAAATTTAGATAGATCTTAGAAAAAATAAAGCTCTCCAGAATTATTCCACAGCAAAAAAGCCTTCCAAGGCTCAGCCAATAGTTAAATGTGAACTAGAAGAAACAACAAACCATCTAAATGCAAAAAGGTTATACACTCAGAAGGAATACCAAGGAATTTAAGAATGAACACGCAAAAAGTTATCAACCTCACCACCAAATACAACTGTCAAGAAGTGGCATAATTTATTTTAGCACTGACGCAGGTCTCAACAAGACTGACATTTAAAGCTAGGAAAAATTACCCAGAAAGCAGATAACTAATAGCTTTTTCAATGTTAAACAGACTATAAGATCTGCATGTCCCTGTTGACTTCCCAACTACAATAACTGCTCCTTAACTTAACTCAAAAACAGTTTTATCTCATAATATCAGGTCATGGATAACATTAATCAAGTCTGATTGCTGGCATGTGTGGCATGTAAAAAGTACACTTTTACCTTAGCAATCAGAAAAGAAGCAAAATGGACCTATAACAATATGCAGTGATGCAACAGAACTTGCTGTGCTGTACTTGGGAAATAACCCCCCCCAATAAAAAAAAAGAAATACAACAGGTTAGCAAGCAGTCTACATGAAGGATTTATGTCCTTCATTAAGGCAGAGCCACAATGGTCCCCTCATTTCCAATTAAAGGTATGAAACAAGGCTTTCCCTATTCTCTTTATTCTGTTATGTTCTTTAACATGTTAGTTTAACTTGTACAGTGGTAAATACAAGATGGGTATGTTGCACAGACTACTGGCTAGGTATTGTATATTTACATGTGAAGAGTACACCAACAGCCCCTCCACTGCCAAGTAAAACCTTGTATGAACTATGGATGAAAGTTCTAGATGTTTACACCATCTCTAGTTTTACAACATACAATGAAAACACAGTTCTTTATCAGCTTCCTTTAAACTCCAAGCATTACTCAAAAGTTTTCATTTTACTGGTCTTCAAACACTGTTACTTACCTAAAGACACACACTTCATTGAGTCTTGTGGCAAAACATCCATGGATATAAGAAAAAAGTAAACACAGCCATATCTGGATCTGGACAACCAGCATGATCACTTCAAAACAAAACTGAATGAGTCTTAAAACACAAATGACAAGAGTAAAACTTGATTGACTAAAATAACAATGACAGCTGTCCTAGCTTCACGGGACAGAGGGATGAAGCCCCTAGTATGCCCCAGACAATCAGGCTTTGAAAAATAGCTTATAGATGGGGGACAGAAGCAAATATCTGAAGTTAGCTTGCCTATTCCAGGGGGAGAAAAAAACACATTGCAGGGGCACCACCAAGGGAAGGACCACTACTACTCTACACTGCACAAGGACTTAAAGGGGTATGGGTGCATTTCAGCTGAAGATCATGGGTGTGTGGAAGTATAGACTCACAGAAGATCTGGTATAACCAGGTACTGCACAATATCTGCTAGCTGACAAGCGTAAGAATATATGTAGCATCATAAATCTAACTGCCCTCAAGTTAACAGCTCCTGTTCCCAGATCCTGCCTCTCCATCCTGGTATTTTCCAGTGCTAGTAGACAACTGAAATGAACAGGCAAAGTGAGTATATACCTTGATAGCTGCATGTATGGGTGTAGGGTGGGGTGGGAACTAAGAGGAAGAAAAAAAAACAGGGATCCTCGGTAGTGTGGTGTCAACTTTTATATTTGCCAAAAATATGCATGGTTTGAGGCACACTGCTTCATGCAGTGTAAAGTTGTGATGAAGATATGAGGGGAAGTATTTGTAGAAAATACGGCAGGCATCATGTATGAAAATGGTTTTAATATAGTATTCATTTCTGCGTACTTCCAAGATGCCTGCACAATGATCAACAGCTTAATTGCAGCTCTCCCTGTGTGAAAAAAGAAACTGACAAACAAGAGCTTGTGATATAAAATGCAGTTACTGGCTAGCAAGTACTCTGGCTGGATGTCAGCAAATAAGAAATTTCGAGAACCTGAAAGAAAATCAACCAGAAAAGGTGAAGAGAAATCACTGGTTAGGAAAAATCCTGGAGTTGTTCAGCAAAAAGTGATTCACGCTTCAGCTTTGGTACAAAAGATGTCTTCTAGTAATTTAGAGGAAAAAATATATCAAATTTACTCAGAGGTGATTAAAATAAATGAAACACTGAAGGATTATATCAACTCAAATAAAGTCTGGAAAAATAGAAGTAGCTTTAACTTGCTATCCAGATGAAGTGATAAAACTGAAAAAAACGGATGAAATGAGAAAGTGGCTGGCTGAGTGTGAGACTTCTCAAAAGGAGCTGTTTTAAAAATAGTACAGCTAGAAGAGAGAATGGGCAAGGAACACCTAAGATTTTCTCCCAGAACTGGAAATGAACAGACCATATTATTTTTATGAAAGCACAAATAAGTAATTGGATAGGATTCCACAGAAGAATTTGTAAATTGAAAGGGTACATTGAGCATACGTTCAAAACCTCACTATGAGAAAAGCAGCCAGGACCTGTATTAGTAAAGATGCAATCATACCAGCAGAAACAGATGACAATGGAAAAAAATTGTGGCAGAAGGGAAAAGGATTAAAAAATGAAGTCAGAGTGTTTGTGGAAAATGATTATTCACTGTACACCAGACAGAAGAAAAGCAAATTTATCCCAGCAGTCAGGGAATGTCGAGAGGCAGATAAGAGATTCAAGATGCTGTATCCAGCTTTCTTCAGAATATTTTTATCCTGGAAGATCAAAGACATTTTTGGATGTAGAAGAAGCTGAGCAGGAGATAAATAAAAGTGTATCCAACAAAAAGTGAGCCAGCAAACAGAAGGGGACTCTGCTTATTTTTCTTCAGACAAAGCTCATGAGAGACTTTGCCACTGAAACCTTTTTTACTATTCCAAAGGAAAATGCCTAACGTTTGGAAGCTACGAGGGAAGAAAGTGATAAAGATCTGGAAGGCTTTGTTTCAACAGTATTTTAAAAGGAGGAGAAGCACCAACCTTCTGGAAGAAAGCAATTTTGGCTGTAAAACCTAAACAATGTAAAACAGCCAGCTTCACATAGGCCCATTTTGATTCTAAACCATGTTTATGCCTATGATGGCTAAAAGAATGGCAAAGGTGATACCAAAATTGCCAGGTCGAAAATGTAACAGTTCAGAGATAGCAACTTTTGATGCATCTCTGATGGTTGTCAGTGCTAGCAGCATTGATAATAAAATTTTTTTATTGGAAAATTTGCTATATTCCCACATGATTGATGTGGTTATTATTTGTGAAACATGGTTAAAGAACAATGACTGGAAGCCAGTTCTGTCAGGGTATAAATGTTTTTAATGTAACAGACATTCTAACAAAAAATCAGGTGGTGGTGTTATGATAGGAATTAAAGATAATTATGAGACCTGTGATTACTACATGTTCAATGATAACATCAATACTATAGACTGTATAACTGTGGCAATAAAGACAACCTTTGAACAAATAACAATTGTTGGAGTCTACAGACCATCAAAGTGAAGTGCAGATGACCTAGAGGAATTCATACATTTCTTGCACGAAACACAGGAGGGAAGAATAATATTAGCTGGGGACTTAAATTTACAAGAAACAGAATGGAATAATACTGATTTAACAATGTTAGCAAGGAAATTAATCACAAAATATATTCAGGAACAACAATTGCTTCAGATTGTAAAAAACCTACCAAGGGATGGAAAATACTACGGTCTATATCACATTGTCGAAGTTTTACAACTTCGAATGCCATATGGTCGAACTCATATGTTCAAAGTTGTAAAACTTTAAAAACTTAAAAATAAATACATAAAAATAAAAAATAAATTACGTGGCGGTTGTAAGCAGGGGGGCAAGCCCCCCTGCACCCCCACAATCTTTAAATATACCAATTCCGAGACCACAGTACAATGCAGTACAGTGTGGAAAGGAAAGATTTGCCTTTACTACACTGTAGTGCGATATCGGAGTTGGTATATTTAAAGAGCAGGGGGTGCAGGGGGGCTTGCCCCTCTTCTTACAACCGTCAGGTACGTTTTTTATTATTATTATTTTTTTTAAAGTTTTCGAAGTTTTACAACTTTTAACATATGAGTTCGACCAAATAGCGTTCAAAGTTGTAAAACTTCGACAATGTGATACAGACCCATAATATGCTGATAAATACACCAAAAACTAAACATATGAGATTTGGGAGACAAATTGAAAGGTGAATATTTAATACAGCACACAGTGATTGAAACTGTAGACTCATTTAAGGACCTCAGTATATGGGTAGATTCAGCTATGAGTTTTTCTAATCATATCAACCAATTGGTTAATGATAGTTATAGAACTAAAGGTTGTATATAAAGATTTATAAAGTCTAGGAAATCAAAAATGATTAAGTCATTGTTTGTTAGTTACATTATACCCAAACTTGAGTATGGAATAACAATATGGAAATCCTACAAGAAAACAAACATGAGTAAACTAGAAAGAATACAGAGGAAATATACAGACAACATCCAATGATATGTAAATTTAAGTTATTATGAAAGACTAAAATATCTGAACTTGTACTTGTATTCAGGTATCTAGGGCATTTAGGGACAACTACCTCTGGGAATGTTTGGGGTTATCAAAAAGTACTAGGGAATCATCAGACAACCTATGTAGAACATTCTATATGAATGAGAAGTGTGCTAATTGGTTCTCTGACAGAATAGCTGATGCATAGAACAGGCTACCAAATTACATTAAAGCAAGTACTAGTTTAGATATTTTTAAGAACACCCTGGACACATTATGGAAACAAGTGTTTTGGTATACTGACAAGCTAGAAGGGCATTAATGCCCATGCTTAAAATATTTGTATGTATGTATGTATAAAATAGCAGAAAGTATTCTAAGAACTATGCAATGGATGACAGAGATTTTGCCAACAGGGACGACTGCAAGTACAGGTACATAAAACAGGCAAGAAGGGGATGGAATTTACTGAAGTAAGCTGACAAAGGAACCAAAGTATAAGGACCAAGTAGAGAGGGAAAAATAAGTTGGGATGAGGTCAAGAAGACGTTTGGACTGCAAGCTAGAGACTGCCTTCCCTAACAAGGATTGATATTGATATCAGAGTACAGGCAAATAGAAAGGAATGGGGAATCTTAAGTAAAAGACTTGCTCTGGTGAAGTTTTTAGTTGAATCTAGGACAAAAGCTGGTCTTAGAAAAGGGATGATTGGTGAGGCATGCAAAATACTGCATGATGACAATCAGAGGAGGGTAAAAAGGGTTGGGAAGAGAGACTGTAAAACCAATTTACAACAGAGAAATGGAAGGACATATGCACGGCTCCAAAGTAATGCAACAAAGTCCAAAAGGTTTAACTGGGATCTTTCCTTGGAAGTGTATGCATAGGTAGTTTTATACTCCAAGCAGACTTCAAAGAATATTTTCTCAGGTAAATAGCAAAGGTCGGAGGTGTGACAGAGAAGAATGAGGTAACTGAGGACAAGTGTCTGAATTGCCTACACATAAGTAAGGCCTTACTCAGTTTAATTTTATTAGCTGCCAAAAAAACAATTACTAGAAAACAGAAATTAAAGTCTAAACCAAGAACTAGAAGAGGGATCTTTAGAAAAGTGAGAAAGCAAATTACATGGAAATAAATGGAAATTGTTGGAACAGAACATGCAGAATAATGTACAGCAGGAGGAGGAGTAAGGTTTAAGGGAAGGCAGAAATGTAGCAATTTATGTAATGCTGGACTGAGGATAGTTACTAAGAAAGAAAAGATGTGATGTATAATGTATGTAATAGGAAAAAAATGGTAAGATGGTTGGTTTTCTTTTCTGTTAATCTATCTTTGCCTATGTCTTATTGACAGTTTAATAAAGGTGTTTAAAAACACCTTAACTTGTGACACAACTAGGGATTCCTTAACTGTAACAAAAAAGAAGTTATGTACTCACCATAGCGTTCCATGTTTGCAGTCCATCTCGCCCTTCATTCTTACATATGGGTTCAGAGCCAATCCTCGGCTCCGATTCGGCCGATTACAAAGCTCAAAGTTTCTTAGCTGGCTTGTGGCAAGGTAGGTATCCCATAGTGCACTAGTAAGAATCCCCATCTCTTGTTTGCTGCTAACTATAAGAGTGATAGAAAAAGTAATCCAGAAGGAACAACAACAATGAAAGGTCTCCACCCTACCAAAGGCAACACTATCCTGCCTCCAGATCCTCCAAGGACGGAGGTAGGTTTGTGGGTTCGTAAGAATGAAGGGCAAGATGGCCTACAAACATGGAACGTTATGGTGAGTACATAACTTCTTTATGTTCTGTAGTCCTATCTCACCTTTATTCTTACATGTGGGACAGCATCCCTAGCACCTTTTTCTTGGGTGGCTCACGGGAATATACTCCTGAGAACCGTGGAACCAAAGGAGGTCTACCCCTGGAGGTCAAATTCAATTTGTAACGAGTAATAAAGGTATGAGGGGTAGTCCAAGTTGCTGCTGCAGAAATACTGTCAATCAGAACTCTGGCTTGAAAAGCAGCAGATGGACAGAGATGTTGTGGAATGAGTATTAATCTTAAACGTAAGGTTCTTTCCATTGGAGGAGTAAATCAAGGATATACAGTTGGAAATCCAATTAGACGGAGTCACTTTAGAGACTGGCAGACCTATTCTAGTTTCAGAAAAGGACACAAACAACTGGTCTGATTGTATTCTATATAGATTGAACTGTAACTGTCTATGAGCATCAAGTTGATGAAATTTATATTCTGCACTGTGAATGATTAGGAAAAAATACAGGCAGTTTGATAGTTTGGTTCAAATTAGCTTGAGAGCAAGCTTTGGGGATGAAGGAAAGATTTGTATGAAGGGAAACCATGTCTATGAAAAATCAAATAAGAAGGTTTGATAGACCGTGCTTGCAACTCTGATACCAGTCTAGCAGATGTGATAACTACTAGAAAAATGGTCTTCCAAGATAGAAACTTCAATTCACACGAATGTGCGGGCTCAAAAGGCGGAGAAGTGAGTTTGGACAGAACGAAATTTAGATCCCAAGAAGGTACAGGTTCCTGAAAAGGAGGTCTCAGCAAAGTAGCGCCTTTAAGGAAGAATTTACATAATTTGTGAGCCATCAAATTAGGCTCATGTTCTCCCAAATGAAAATTTGAAATTGCTGCCAGTTGAACTCTAATTGTAGCAGCAGCTGATCCTGATGGAAATGTTCAGTTAGAAATTCTAACACCACAGGGATGGATGCTGTGTAAGGATCTACATTTTTCTCTTTCACCCAGATAGAAAACATTCTCCATTTGCTAGCATACAACTTCCTAGTGGAAGGTTTGTGGGAAGACTTAAGAATATTGGTCACTGCGGGAGAAAAATCATGAAGCCTGACTACGGATGAAGTGGAGCAGCCACACTGTCAAGTTGAGGGTGTGGAGGCAAGGGCGAAGGGAGCCTGACACGCGTGTCAAGAGGTCTGGAAAGTACAGTTGTGTACACTTACCATAAATGTAGATGTTCGAGTGTATTCACTGTTGCAGTCATCACATTTGGGTTATCTGCCTGCAGGTATCCCTCAGTCGGCCTGAATACCAGAGTCTTGGATTCCAGCGTCGGATGCTGTCTCTTCTTCCATGACGTCAGGTCGTCAGGGGTTTAAAACATGTAGCCGATGCCATTACATCAGTTTTTCTTGCCCCAGATGTCAGGTGCCCCCACAATGGGAATCAAATATATGTTATGGTACCCCTCCATCAAAAAACAAATACACCAGAAAGCTTAAATATACCAAACAAGAAGGAAAGGTACAGCCAAGAGAAGTCAGGGGGCTGGAGGGAGGGTAACCAGGACTGCAACAGTGAATACACTCTAACATCTACATTTATGGTAAGTGTACACAACTGTACTATATTCTTCCTGTTTCACTGTTGCAGTCATCACATTTGGGTTGATTCCCAAAGCTAAGGAAGGGAGGAGGAAGTTAGAGAGCATTAGGGCCAGCTATTAAGCCCTGCAAGACTGCAGTGGCAAAACCAGCTCTGATTTAGAAAAAATAGGCATGTGGTAATGCTTGGTGAAGGTATGTACAGAGCTCCAGGTAGCAGCTTCTAGGATGTCCCTAGTAGGGCCACCTCTGAGAAAGGCTGTAGAGGTAGATGCAGCCCTGGTGGAATGTGATCTTAACCCCTGTGGGGTAGGTTTTCCATGGTGCTTATAGCAGAAATGAATGCAATGGGCTATCCATTTAGAAATGGTTTGCTTTGAAATGGCCTTCCCTTCTGCCCCTGCAGCAAAGCAAACTAGCAGTTGTTCAGATTTTCTAAGAGGCTTAGTCCTGTCCAAATAGAATCTAAGTTGTCTGTGCACGTCCAAAGAGTGCAGTATTCGTTCTTCTTTGTTTTGTGGATTCGGGAAAAAGGTAGGCAAATGAATGGACTGATTAAGGGCCACACTAGACACCACCTTGGGCATAAGGAAAGATTGGTCCTGAGGGAAACCCTGTCTCTGCATGGAAGATAATAAAGGGCTCCACTGCCATGAGGGCCTGTAATTCAGACATTCTTCTTGCTGAAGTGATGGCTAGAAGGAAGGCTGTTTTCCAAGAAAGGAATTTCAACTCTGCAGTTGCAGCTGGCTTAAAACGAGGGAGAGTGAGCTTTTCCAATACAAAGTTAAGGCCCCAGGCTGGAGTACGGGCTCTCCTGGGGGGGTCTTAAATTTTTGGCCCCTCTGAGGAATTGCTTTAGCAGGGGGCGAGAGAAGAGGGGTGGTTCAGTATTATAATGTGCTGAAATGGCAGAGGCATGAATTTTAATGGATGAGAAGGATAGGCCCTTGTCGAGCATTTCTGTTAAGTACTGAAGTATATGAGGTAAGCTGGGCACCGTTGTGCCCATCCTGAGTATGGCTCCAGGAACAGTATCTTTTCCACTTTTCAGCATAGGATTTTCTAGTACTAGGCCTCCTTGCCTCCAGAATGACGTTTAGCACCTGCTTACTGAGGGATGCTATTGGAGAGCTCAAGGAATTAACCAGGTTGCAAGGTTCAGGGTTTGAAGCTGAGGGTGCAGAATCTGGCCCGCCTGCTGGGACAGCAGGGAAGGGGTCTGAGGCAGGTGCCATGGTTCCAGCAGTGTCATACAGCGCAAGAGGAGGTACCAATGCTAGCATGGCCAATCTGGTGCAATCAGTATTGTCCTTGGCTTGTCCTGTTTGATCTTTAGCAGAACCTTTGAGAGGAGAGGCAGAAGGGGAAAGGCATAAACTGAGAGGCTTTCCCAGGTAAAGGACAGGGCATTCATTTTCCAAGCTTGACTGTAGGAAGTCCTTGTGCAGAATTTGTCCAACTGGTAGTTCTAAGGGGAGGTAAACAGGTCTATCTCTGGAGTCCTCCATTTGTTCAAGAGGTTGAATATTTTTGGTTCCAGTTTCCATTCATGTGGGTCCATGAGATTTCTGCTTAAGTCTTCTGCCAGAGAATTTAGGTTGCCTACCAGGAACTGAGCCTGTAGCTCAAGGCTGTGTTCCACAGAGCCATGGCTAGTCTGCAGAGAGGGTATGAGTGGGTTCCCCCCTGCTTGTTTATGTACCACATAACTGTGGTGTTGTCTGTCTTTACCAATAATTGTCCTGGAAGAATGTGATCTTTGAAGGCTGTCAGGGAATTCTGTACAGCTAACATTTCTTTTTGGTTGATATGCAGGTGCATCTATCTCGGGTTCCATTTGCCCTAAATGCACTGTCCTGCCAAGTGAGCCCCCCATGCATAATCTGATGCATCTGTTGTTAGGGTTTGGGCGGCAGAGGGTAGAGTGAAAGGGAGCCCCTTGTTGTGGTAGCAGGCCTCTGCCCATCAAAGGAACTCTGTCTTTATACAAGGAATGATAGGAATAATTGATTCTAGATCCTAAGAATGTTGACACCACAGGCTTTTTAGATACCATTGTAGTTTCCTCATATGCAGTCTTGCATATGGAATTAGTAGAATGCAAGAAGTCATGAACCCCAGGGCTTGCAGAATTTTCCTTGCAGATAGCTGGGTCTTTGTGGCCAGTAGTTTGAAGTAGGCTGTCAAATAAACTTGTTTCTCTAGAGTGAGGAAAGCCATCTGGGAAGTTGTGTTCAAGCTTGCTCCCAGGAATACAATCTGTTGGCAGGGTACTAGGTGAGATTTCTTTTCGTTTATGCTGTACCCCAGTGAGGTTAGAAGTTTCTTTACGAATGCCAGATGTTTTAATAGCAAGTCCTGGCTTTATGCCTGAATCAGACAATCGTCCAAGTATGGGTATATCTGAATATTTCTCTGCCTGCAAAATGCAATGGCTGGAGCTAGACACTTTGTGAATACCCTGGATGCAGCAGATAAGCCAAAGGGAAGTGCAGAGAACTGATAGTGCAGGGAGCCTGCCCTGAATCGTAGGTATTTCCTGCAAGATTCCCTTAATGGGATGTGCAGGTAAGCTTCCTTGAAGTCTAAGGTTGCCAACCAGGCATCTTTGCCTAGCATAGGAAGCAGCTATTGGAAGTGTTAGCATTTTGAATTTTGGGATTACCAAAAAGGTCTACAGAATAGAGAGGTTCAGGATAGGATGCCAGGAGCTGTCTTTTCTGGGTACCAGGAAAAGTCTTGAATAAAAACCTTGTCCCCTTTCTTCTGCTGTGACAACTTGAATAGCCCTGACACTTAGAAGAGAGAGAACCTGCTGTAGATCCTCTGCCCACTGATTTGGGGTTAGGTCTGACCAACTGTTTGGGGTTGGTAGGGTGTGGAAGTGGAATCTGTATCCTTGGGGAAACTATATTCAGAACCCATTTGTCCTGGGTAATGAGGTCCCAGTTTTTTGCATGTAGGGCAAGCTTTCCTCGTAAGGGAGCAGGCAGTTGAGCAGGGCTTGGAATGGTTAAGTTTAAGTCATTGTGCCATTTTTCCATGGGGGGGTGTCTTACTACTCCCTGCTTTGGAAGTGGCAGTCCCCCACTGCTTAGGCCTGTTCGTAGCCTGAGACTGCAACCTAGGTGGTCTGCTGTTCCTGGGTTTGGACTAAAGGCCTGGAAGAGGCTGGAAAGGACCAGTTCTTTGAAGGCCAATGCCTACTAAATCTGGGAGGCTGTACTTGCAGGAAATCTTTAACAGTTTGCATAGATTTAGCTTTTTCCTCCATCTTTTTGAGGACTTCTGCTTTGTTGCCAAACAGGCGGTCTTGGTTTAAGGGAGCATCCAGTAATTTAGCTTTAACATGATCTGGCAAGTTTTGCTCCTTAAGCCACGCATGCCTTCAAAGTACAGACACAGTGACAGCAGCCCTGCAAGATGCTTCTAAAGAGTCAAAACCACATTGCAAAGCATGTTTACCAACTTGTTCTGCAGACTGTATTAAATCCTGTAATTCTTTGTGTTCAGCACAGTCAAGAATCAACATAATTTTCTGTTTAAGTAGTCCCATGCTGCTGGTACTTTAACATATGAAACTGGCAATTTAAAGCCCTAATGGCCAAAGTAGCAGAAGTATATACCTTCTTACCCCATCTGTCCAAGGCTCTAGAATCTCTATCAGAAGGGGTAGGGTTTTTGGCAGCAGTAGCCTTTATGCCCTTTGGCCCTTGGGAAATGGTCTCTGGATCCGCAGTAGGATTCTTGAAGAGAAACTTGTGAGAGTCAGGTACTCTGCAATACCTGTCAGGTTTTCTGGGAGCTGGAGGTAAAGTGTCTGGGGAAAGACTAGATTCCAAGAAAGCGTCATCTACAATGTCCAGAATAGGATGGATAGCTAAAGGCCTGTGTTGAGGGAGGAGGTAAGAATTTCCTAAGCCTCTTTTTGGAGTCAGAGTAATCCTGGCTTTCCCAGTGGAAATGCTCCCTAAGAGAGTGCAAGTTTTCACCAAAAGAAAAATCTTCTGGAGAGGAAGCAGAGGGAATGGAATCCACATAGGTAGATAAGGACAAATCCTGGTAATCAGAAGAAACAAATATCAGATTCCTGATCAGAAGAATCAGAAGGAAAATCAGTTCTAGGTCTCTTAGAGGGGGAAGGCTGGCTTCCTCTAATTAAGGTAATAAGGTCTTCAGCCATTCTAAACATTTGTTTTTTAGGCATATGGGCCTGAGCATGCGGTTTGGACGTCGGTTTTCTAGGCGTGGGTCGAATTTTAGGCCTGGATGAAGAAGATGGCATTGGTTTAAAATAAATGTCTGTAGGCCTGAATACACCCTCAGAAGCTGGTGCCTGCACGGCGGCTCCGAATCCATCCAAGGTAGAGACATCTGTAGGTTCCATAGTCGAAGAAGCATCTCGCGGCATACCGGACTCCGAATGGGTCTCGGTAGAGGCCTGCGAATCTGAGATAGCGGGTATCAGGAGCTGCAAAAGTGCCTCACTTAGTACCGGTGGACTGGCGACTAGCTTAACAGCAGTTTTGGACCTATGTGGTCTGTCTGTCTTTATCCTTACGTTTTTTCGGAATATCAGTAGTGGGATGGTTTACCAAAGCCATTTCTGGATAGTTATACAGAGTACCAAAATAATTAGCTGCAAATATAGCCCGACAATGAATAGTTTGGGGGTTAAACCAGGTGCAAAACCAACAGCGAGGGACGTCGTGGTCTGGGCCTAAGCAAGGAATGCAGTACAAATTAAAATCTCTATGAGGTATTTGCTTTCCACAGGTAATACAATTGTTAACTTTTACAGACATCGGGTAAGAGCAAGAAAAAGGATCCCCAATGGGGTACTTAGCTTTTTTGAAGACTTCGGTTCTGAAACTCGAAAACAAAAATTTCAAGAGTCGGCTGACCGGCACTTGTGAACTGCTTCTGCTTCAGGCACCATGCGGCAAGAAAGACTGATGCAATGGTGTCGACTGCATGTTTTATACCCCTGACGACCTGACATCATGGAAGAAGAGACAGCATCCGATGCAGGAATCCAAGACTCTGGTATTCAGGCCGGCTGAGGGCTACCTGCAGGCAGATGATCCAAATGTGATGACTGCAACAGTGAAATACAAAGAACATCTGGGACCAGAGTCCATAGATCATCTAGGAGATGAGGCCTGAGAAAGGGGAACCGAATCTGACGAGGCCAGTAAGGAGTGATCAGAATCATTTTGCTTCCCAAGAACTTTGCTTCCTGGATCACTTTTGATATGAGTGGAAAAGTGGGGAATGCATAAAGAAGTCCTGGAGGCCAATCGTGAACAAGTGTGTCTCTCATTGACTCCCCCGGAGGGGGGATAAGGGAAACGTAGCTGCTGCATCTGGCATTGATCGGGCTGACAAAAAGATTACAGCAAGGCTGTCCCCATTTGTGGAAAATCTGTTCCGCTACTTTCTGGTTCAGAGACCACTCGTGAGGCATCAAGATTACCCTGCTGAGCTTGACAGCTATCACACTGGTTGTCCCTGGGATATGCGTTGCTACTAGAAAGTGATGGGAAGATATCGCCTACTGCCAAACACGAAGAGCCTCTTGACAAAGGGAGTAAGATCTGGTTCCTCCTTACTTGTTTGTATACCATACCACTGACATATTGTCTGACTGGATTGCTATCATCCCTAAAGCAAGAAAGTCGTGAAGGGCTTGCAACCCTAGAAAAACTGCTCTCTTCTCTAGGACACTGATATGCAAGTGAGCCTCGTGATCTTGCCATGTGTCTTGAACAGTCCTGCTTAGATAATGCCCCCCCCCACCCTATCTGGGAGGCATCCGTGGTCACAGGAGCAATGGGTTGGCGAGGGAGGAAGGGTGTTCCTGTTGTCAGCTGATCGGGCTGAATCCACCAACGAAGGTCCTTTTTGCAAGACTCTGTTATGAGGACATGATGAGATAGAGGCAGTTGTTGAAGAGACCACTGGGAGAAAAGTAGCCATTGAAGAATTTGCATATGCAATCTGGCTAGTGGAACTAGATTTATGGTAGAAGCCATGGTCCCTAAGAGTTTCAGCACCGTCTTTGCCTTGACTTTTTGTAGAGGAAGTAAGGTGCATATCTGTTGCTTGAGGTTTAGAATTCTGTCTGCAGGGAGATGAGCCATCATGGCGACTGTGTCTATTTCTGCGTCTATAAAAGTCACAAACTGAGATGGCGACAAGGCAGACTTTTCCCAATTTATCATAATTCCAAGCTGGGTACAGAGCTGGATGGTCAAATCCCTGCCTTGTATGAGTAGGTGCCTGATGGAGGCAGTCAGGAGCCAGTCGTCCAGGTATGGAAACATTTGGAATCCAAGACGTCTCAAGTGAGCTGTCACTACTGCCATGCATTTGGTGAACACCCTGGGGGCTGTGGTGAGACCAAATGGCAGAGCACGAAATTGGTAATGACTGGCTCCCAGTAGGATGCTTAGATGATTCCTTGATGCTCTGTCCATTTTTGTGTGGTAGTAAGCATCTTGGAGGTCTATGGAGCACATCCAATTGCCTTTCCCTAATAGAGGGAGTATAGACTGCAGTGTTACCATTCGGAACTTGGCCTTCTTTATGGATTTGTTTAGTTTGCTGAGGTCCAAAATGGGCCTCCAAGTCCCCTGTTCGTTTTGGCACTAAAAGGAATCTGGAGTAAGCTCTGAATCCTATCTGGTCTGTGGGGATGGTTTGGATGACTCTCTTTGAAAGCAACTTTTGAACTTCTATAGTTGCTTGATCCCTGTGATTGGGTGGAACATCTGGGATCTGGGGTGGAAGAAAGAAGGGTATGGAGTATCCTCTGGTGATTATTCTTTGTACCCACTTGTCTTGGGTGATGCTGAGCCAAGGTTCTGGATACAAAGATAAGCGACCACCGACTGGCTCCAGAGAAGAGCAACTGGGCCCCACATCAAGAGCTCTGATAGGGACGGCCACGAAAGGGATCGCAACCACCCTGGTCTTGCGGACCCCCCCCCCCGCTTCTAGGGTGACATCTACCATTAGCTCCCCCCCTGCCTCTGAAGGAGGAATCACCCTGTGCATCCGGGAAAAATCTCTGGGACTTCTTGAACCACATTTTTCCGCCTCTCTGACCCTTGGGATGTGGTCTAGAAGGGACGGTAAAACATACTCCCACGGCACAGAGAGTTTTTCTTCCTGTTCACACCTGGTGAGTGTATCTTTTACCTTTGGTCCAAACAAAGAGGAACCGTCAAAGTGGGTGTTGGTAAAGGTAGATTTGAAGAGCTCCGCAAAATTACATAAGCGCATCCAAGAGTGTCTCCTAAGGGAAACTCCTGAACCCGCTGCCCTACTCGCTCCATCTGCTGCATAGGAGATCAACCTCATGGAGAAGTTAACAATGGAGTTTAAGGTGGACAACTGAGCAGTAACTTTCTCAGAGACCCTTTCAGCTGATGTACCATGGAGAGTATCTCCTAGCTCCTTTAGGAGATCTATCTGAAGACTAGTATATTGTGTGAGATAGTTCAGCGATCCGAGAGTAAAAGCCACTGAAGAGAAGATACGCTTCCCGTATCTATCCATCATTCGAGACTCCTTGTTAAGTGGATGGACAGATGTAGAAGTCTCCGCTAGTTCCTTCTTAGTGGCCGCCGCCACCATCATGGTATCTACAGGCACACCTTTTGTCAAAATTCTTTCTCTTTTGGGGCCAAGAGAAATTTGTTGGGTCTTCTGGGGACTGGTTCCACGGCATCTGGACTTTCCCACACCTTTCGAGTAACTAGGTCCAGGAGTTCATCAAAAGGTGGAGACGCCCAAGAGGCTGAAGGTTGAGACCTGAAAGCCTTCAAGTACACTGACTCCTCATTAGAAGGGGTGACAGTGGGCCAGCTGCCTCTCTGCTTCAGTATCGCTAAGATATCTACAAAGGAGATATCAGAGGATGACCTGCAGGACCCTTCTGACTCCTCGAAGTCAGTGTCTGAGGTGATGGACTCATCCGAGGAGTTTACATGCTTCCTCTTGCATGTCCTCTTCTGATGGGGCTCCTCAGAAGGATATTCTGGGGAGGTCTCAGAAGACTGGGGGCCACCCAATGGGGGTTCCTGAGGCTGCGGGTCTCTGCTGTCAAGAGAGAGAGATGGTGCTGAGACAGATGTCAGTGCTTGAGGGGGAAGAGTATTGGTACCCTTGTGCGGAGCTGACGACTGAGACAGTACACTCATCATCTCGAATGCCGATCTCTCCGGCTCTGAGGACAGCCCTGGTTCCAAGGAAACAGAGGCAGCCCTCGGCTCCAAAGCGCTTGGCTCTGATACGGATGTAGGGTCTGAACTCAACCTAGTCGATGCACCGAGAGGTACGCTCGGCACCGAAGAGGTTCGGGTCCAAGTGTCCCTGTCTGGGTCGACTGGTGAGCTTCGGCTCCTAGACACAAAGGACAGCGTCGAAGGTGTCGGGAGCGGAACTCGGCTCAGAGACAGCCACAAGGGGAGCTGGAACCAAGGGTTCCACCACAAGCGGCACCGAAATCTCCAGCACCGGACAAACATGGCTAGGAGGAGGAACCACAACAGGGAGAATGGTCTTAGATGGCTCCAGTACCGACTGGGTCAGAGCCAGCAACAATTTGGGTAAAGCAGCAACTTCAAAAGTTTAAGCACTACTCTCTCTACATCCTCTTCCAAAAGGCTCTTGGAGGATCTGGATGACAAGGTAGGTGACCTCGATCTTTGTAAAATGGGAGATCATAAAGTTGGGGAGACCAGCAATAGCTCTCTAGACCGGCTCCGATGCAATTTCTCAGTAGTCGGCTCTGAAAGACTTGGGGCTGACACTGCAGTGTCAGTATTGATAACCTCGACCAGCTCCGAGGACAGTGGAGCCGAGAGGTTGAAGGCTTATCCAGTTTTAACGTTTTCTGAGGAGGTTCAGTCAATATAGTCGGAGCAGGAGAATGTCTCTTGGCCGACTTGACCTTCTCTTTCTTTGATGAGTGAGATTTAGAGGATGAGAAAGAGCTGGCTAAGTCCTCCTCGAAGGAAGGTTTAAGGAGACCTTTCAGTATTAATTTGTTCTTTCTTTCTTGGAGAACTCTAGAGCTAAAAGAGTGACAGAAAGAACAAGTTTCCTGTAGGTGAATGGCTCCGAGGCAGTAAACGCAATTACTGTGCCCATCAGTAATCGACATTTTTTAGGAGCACTTAAGGTACTTTTTAAAACCTGAAGGTTTGTGATCTTTGAATTCCTTTGAAATGACTACAAAAGGAAGTTCTATGAAACAGAAGAGAAGACAACGGCCTCTAACTTAAACCGGCCTCTAACTTAAACGGGCCTAGCCCATTAAACTAACTCATACACAGAGGAGAAACAACAGAGGATTAGGTCCTCTAACTTAAACGGGCCTAGCTGCGGAAACAGGAAAGAAGTTCAGCCAGAAAATACCACAAATAGTAAAACTTAAACAGCAGGCAAAGACTAAAGTCTTTCAGCTTTTCCCGGTTAGGGGTTGCCACAGCGGAACTCCGGTCCACTCATGATTGGCAGTGGATTTTACGGTGCTGAGTTGCCAGCCCGATGCCCAACTTTCAACGAAGGCAAGCCCATTCACGCTTGCACCTACCTGCATGTCTTTAATGTCACTCGACTGCGGGGAGGACATGCAGACTCCACACAGAAGGCGCTCCAGCCGAGAATCGAACGGGATAACCTCTTGCTGTGAGGCGACAATGCTAACCGCTGCACCACCGCGGCTTGAGTAAACAGCAGGCAAAGACTAGTCAATAATATAAACTATACTGTACATAATATACTATACTACTGAAAAACTAGAAAATGGCAAGGTCCTAACCCAAAAGCAGACCTACGCTAATAGGAATAATGTCAAAAACTAGTACACAGAAGGATACCACTCAGAGAACAAAAAACGGGCCTAGAACGGCCAACAAGTTCTCAACACTAACTACGAAAATTTTTAGCAAAACACGCTGCTATCAACTACCTATGAAAAACTATTACTAGGACTAAGTAAACTAAGCTATCTTAGTTGAAGAACTATCAATAAAACTACAATAATAATGAAAAATGAGCAACTTAGC
Source organism: Protopterus annectens (assembly GCF_019279795.1). Lineage (NCBI taxonomy): Eukaryota > Metazoa > Chordata > Ceratodontiformes > Protopteridae > Protopterus > Protopterus annectens. The sequence goes on along the minus strand of NC_056738.1, from coordinate 432,064,637 downwards.
CATGGCCAAGCAAGAAGCACTTCTGAACTCATAGACGTGGCAAACGAGATCTGGGAATTCTTACTAGTGCATTATGGGATACCTACTTTGCCATGAGCCCGCTAAGAGACTTTGAGCTTTGTAATCGGCTGAGATGGAGCGGAGGATCGGCTCCAAACCCATATGTAAGAATGAAGGTGAGATAGGACTACAGAACATCACAGTTTACAAACTCTGATTTTGTAGAATGACCCATCCCCCAACACTAGCAAGCTTCTATGCAAGTGTGCATACACACATATTGCTATCTGACCGTCCTGGCCACTTTCTATTTCCAAATCTCACCATGTAGCAAATTCTGCTAACTATTGTTCATCTACAGTTGCTAACCACAACCTCTTTTTCATTCAAACTTGTCAGCCGTACTCTAGATCACCCCCCCACACAATTCTCTTTCACCTTTCTCTCATAACCTCTTCAACACAACCTTCTACCATTTCATCACATCAAACTGCAAAAATACTAATATCCCATCACTTATACGTCTTCCACATCTAAACATAAAACATTCTGCAAAATACTCCACCTCGCCCTCCAAAAAAAAAAAGCTCCACTTCTTCAAAGTAGGGATGTCCACCAAAATCCCAGCAATAACTCTAACTCGCTCCTTCAGGCTACCATCACTACTCCCCAACCTGTCACATCATCTCACTTTCTCCATAACTCATTTAATACCCACTCAAATTCTGCAGCCTCAACATTTGCAGTATCTGCAAAAAAAATGCCATTACTGTGCACCAGGATTGCACAAGAAAATCCTGATATTGTCATACTAAAAGGAACGTGACTGAAGCCTCATATTCCTAACAATGGAATCATACCCTGGGGCACAGCATTCTTCACTTAAGAGTATTCCTCCCAAAACAGCAGTAGCCCATTCTCCAAACCACTACTTCAGTTTGTCAGGTCAGAAATACTATACGACAGTCTACACATCTGCAATAACAAAAGTATATGTATAATAGCTCTCTAAATCCCCCAGTGAAACAACTAATTTCTCTATAACAGAAGATATCGTATCCTGGCACTGTGCCAAAATTTACTAAGAAGCTCTCATACTTACTGATACAATTATTAAATGGATATCTTGCAGTATTGACTATACTTCTACTGACCAGATACCGTCCTTCCCCTGTTGCCACCTCTTTATTTACACACAACTAATCACCTCACCCACTAGAATCAACAAATCATCTTTAAAACCACTGACTGTATCTTAAACAACAACCCTATCAACGCAGCAAAATGTGGAGTCCCACCAGACAAAAATGACCACTATCTCACCTTTCCCATTCAACCATCTATCCTCAGAAAAAAACATCCTCTGTAGTAGGGTCAGAAGCCTATCAAAATTTAACAAAGAAGTGTTTAGAAGATTACTCAACCTCTATAAAACTGGAGCATCCCAAAACTCCTATTACTTGACAATGCTATTATAACACTTTAACCAGGTATTTCTAAAAAATTCTCAATGAACATGCCCCCAACTAGGAGAAAAAGAATCAAATCTAACCCAGTTCAATGGCTATTCCTAGAAACAAAGAGCTAGAGACAAAAACCTAGAAATCATGGATGATTAACAAAACACACTCCTCCTTCCAGTCTTAATGCATCCTGAGAAATATCACCAAAGCCCAAGTCTTCTCTGATGAAATAAATTACTTCACCAGTCAAAAGACTCTGAACCAAAATTCCCCTTCAAATTCAAACTTCTGGCCCAGTATAACACAGCCGTTGAGACCAAGTAAACCTTCACAACCCAATCGACAATCCAATGCATCCAAACTGACTATAAACATGTAGCTACAACTCCCATTTCATCAGTGCTCCCCCCTCTCTAACCACCACACCACCCCCAATACTCCTTTTACCATTACACAAAAATTGTATACCAACCTCTAAGATATGATCATATATCACTAAACTGAAACACACTACAAACTTACCATCAGAACTCCTGAAACTAGCTGCTGAAGTTATAATTTACGCAGTCTCCATCCTCATCAATAGAGCCACAAAGCATGCTCCCCATGTTGTAGAAAGAAGTAGTAGTCCACAAAAACTGACAGACCAAAAAACAGCAATAAAGATGATAGAGTGGACTACTGAGGATGAGAAAGAAATTATGTACTGTTACTATTACGCAAGAAGCCCAGAATTCCCAGATAAAATACACTCAGATTAAGAGAGAAATTAGAGGGAAGAAAAATACTTGCACAAGAAAACCTGTCAGACGCTTCAAATGCAAATTTGTTTTCATGAACACAACAGATTCATGAAAAACATTATATAGGCAAAGAAACCTTGGGCTGTTTGGAAAAAGAAGCAAATGAGAAAGTGAAAAAATATAAACAAAACCTAGAGATTTTTGAAAGATATAAAAAAGAAACATGGACATAGGGAAGAAATAGATCTGATATAGTGTAATATGTATGCAAACAAGTAAGCCAAACTAATACTTACAAAAAAGCAGTTCCAAAGATATTTGAAGAGAAATACAGGCAAAGGCACTCAGACATGGAAAATTTCACAATACAAAATGTAAGATCACAAAGGGGGAACACAGAACAGAAGGGTCTATATTGTAAAGTTGAACGCTTACCTTATCAAATCCCTAAACGTCGACCAGTCCCTATCGAACAGCGAAAACATCGAACATCCAGAAGAGTGAAACTGGAAACGTCGAATAGTCATGGTTGGCCTTCTGCGGTATAGCTCCGTAAGGTAAGTGTGCGAAAGTTACGGACCTTAGAGTTAGGGTGCGGGTTAAGTGCATAAATGGTAGTATATGTACGTTTTAGTGAAGGGCTAGAAGTAGGGTTTAGTTTAGGGTTAGAAGTAGGGTTCTGGTTAGTGTATGTATGTGGTTTATTTAGTTTGTTTGTGTAGGTAGTATGTAACGGGCGGTGGGGTGGGACAAGTATGATAGTTTGACTTTTTGAATTTCACGGTTTAGGGCGTTCGGAGTTTATGCAGTTCGATGAGGACGGGCCGATGTTTAGGGATTCAATAAGGTAAGCATTCGAGTTTATAATATAGACCCGAACAGAAGATTAGTAAAGCAGAAGTTAAACAAACAGAAGATGAAGTTATGGAATAGTGAAGGATTTAGCCTAGAAAGTTTAATACAGGTTATGTCACAGCATGATGGAACAATGACTCTCCAATGTAAGGAGAAACAAGTGGAGCAGGAGACATCTGAAGAAGAAATATGGACATGAGAAAGAAAAAGAGACTTAATATGGTGCAATATTTATGCAAAGGAGAAAGCAAAACTAATCAATACAAAAAAAACAACACCAAAGATATTTGAAGAGAAATACAAGCAAAGGCATCTGGCTATAGAAAAATTTACATTACAAAAAATAAGTAAACAAAGAGAAAGCAGAAAAGAGGATTGGTAATGGAGAAGTTAAAGAAATAGAAACTGAAGTTAAGGATTACCTGCGGAGTGGAGGATTTAGTGTAGAAAATCCAACTCTGGTAACATCACAGCATGATGGAACAGTGCGTCCCAAACTAAAGAAAAACAGTTCAATAGGAAGCATCTGATCAGTTGCCATATGAAGATACTCTGGAGCCTTCAGTATGAAACCAGTACAAAAGTTCAGTTGGAGCTGCACAACAAGGGAAAGAACTGGACATGGTGACAACTCCGATGCAGTCAGTGTTGTGGAGTGATAGGCCAGTGAGTTCCCATATGGAAGAGCAACAGATAATGTAGGATGCAGCTGAAGAGAATGTATCACAAGATGATGTTCTGGAACTTTCCATAGAATGCCTTCAGGAAACTGAGAACAAAGAATGTGCCCTCAGTTTAGAAGAATATAATCTATGGGAAGTTGCTTGATTTACTAGAAATGGACAGATATATGAAAATTTATGAAATAAATTGATTACAGAAAGTCACTAAGTTCCAAAATGTTAGAAGTATGATAAAACAAATGAACAAAGTAATCTAGACTATTAACAGAAATTCATGTGACATAGAAGTAAAGAGGATATTTTACTGTACAGCTAAATTAATAACATATAAAGTCTTGCCACACAAATACAAGTTAATAAGGGAAAGAAAGGGAAGAAATCAAATGCCATCACAGAAGTACTGAATACAGAAAACTAAAGCAAGTAAGACAAGAAGTTTCACTGTTAGAAGAGTGCAGAAGAGGGAATAGAGCAACAAAAATACTTAGAAAGATAGACATGATAAAAGCAATGTACAGTATTAGAACAAACCAAGATCTATCATACACTGTTGCAAATAATAAACTGAAGGCACATATGATGAAACTAAGCACAGATAAGACAATGGTGATGGCTGCAAATTTGGGAAATCAGAAGAAGCTGAGAACTGAGATAGCAGAGAAGATTGTGAAACAGGTAAATAGCTTCAAGTATCTGGGAGGGGTGGTTGAGGAGAAGGGAAGTCTGAATGAAGAGGACAAAACTAGAATCAGAGGGGCTGCAGCCAACTGACATACAGTGTCAGGTGTAGTCTATGACAGAAGAAAGCCAAAGAAGCTGAAAAGTATGGTGTACAACACAGTGGTGCGACCAGTACTACTGTATGGTACAGAAACCTAGGCAGTAAAGGCAGAGCAAAGGAAGAAGCTAGAGGTGATGGAAAGGTGGTAGGATGCACACTGTGGGACAGACGAAGAAATGAGGACATAAGAGCAAAAGCCAAAGTAGCTCCAATTGCAGAAAAGATAAATGAGAACAAATTACAGTGGTTCAGACACATGTGCAAAAAAGCAAAAGACAATCTGGTGTGAGACACACAGGAAGAAGGTAAGAGGAAACAAGGGTGTCCAGCAAAGAGGTAGATGGACTGTGTGAAAGAAGATCTGTGACAGTCAGGCATGAGTGTTGAAGACAGGAGCACTGAATCGAGAGAGATGGAGACAGTTAACATGATACCCCAACCCCACGTAGAAAATGGGAAAAAGGGGGCTGATGATGATTGGCACAGGCAGAAAAACTAAGATATGCAGATAAATATAAAGCAAAAGTACAAAATAAGCAATCCGTTGCCCCAAAAAAGTTTTACTGAGAATTGGGAAACAAAGAAAAATGAACAGAAACACCACCAAAAAAGAAGAAATAAACACATTTCGGAGAAATATCTATGAAGATCCTGCAGAGCATAATAAAGATGCTGAATGGATAGAAGAAGTAAAAGAAACAGTAGAAGTTTAAATATACAGGATGTGAAATGAGATGAAGTAATGGCCAGAGAAACTGAGACAAAATTAAGAACAGCACCTAAATGGAAAACCCCCACCCATGATGCAGTACTTAACTTCTTGTTAGAAGTATTGACATCTACACAAAGATTTAGCCCTGCGTAAGAACTACTTACATGCACACCCCGAACAAATACCAATTTGGTTAACAGGAAAATCAATACTCCTCAAGACTGAATCTGCAAGCTATCCTAAAAACTATAGATCAAAAACTTCCCTTCCGAAGATGTATATACTACATGTTGTAAATGATGCAGTCAGAGTTTATAGTCAAGTAGAAAAAAACTCAGTCATGGCAAAAGAACAAAGGGGTAACAAAATCATATGGAATAAAGGATCATTTATTGTTAAAGTCACAATGGAGAACTGTAAAAAGGGAATAAGTATTGCATGGACAGATTACAAAAAAGCATTTGATATCATCTCACATTCGTGGATAAAGGAGTGCTTACAGATGTACAAGATACCCCCTACATTGATTAATTATATTACAGTGACCATGAAACAATGACAGACCACTATGCAGCCAAACCATGATAAAGGACAAATTACTATCCCAGGGATAAAAATTCAAAGGGGATATTCCAAGGTTACTGTCACCGTTGCTCTTTTGTCTTGTCCTTAACCCATTAAGCTGATTAAGACATGGTTACAATTTTGTTCCCAGAAAACAACAAAATGTAAAGACTCATCTTTTTGTGGAAGATTTAAAATTGTATAGTTCATCTGATTAGGAGCTGAAAGCACAACTACATATGCGGTTGAAACTTTTTCACATTAAGAATGACATTTGATCTTGATAAGTGTGCAAAAGCAACATTTATAAAATGAAAGCAGCAGCATCAAGAAAATATCAACTAGGGACAGGAATGTGATATAAAGGAACTTGAGCAGGGGGAGTATACATATATGTTGGAAAAGATCAATGGTTGGCAATAAAACATGAACAAAGGAGAACAACGCTCACTAAGGAATACTTCAGAAGATTAAAGCTAATATTGGAACTGAAAAGGTTTTATGTCTAGCAAACCAAAAGATAGTACAGTCAGAATGCCACTTGTATGAGATACCTTTGGACACTTTCTGACCTGATCTGCCTGTTAGAAAGGATGATCAGCTTTTTATTTCCTTTGCAACATCCTTAGTCCTGTCAAAATACTTTAGTTAGTGGTATAAATCCAGACAGTGTAACAAATATTTCCCCTACCAAAGTACTGTGGGAACAAAACTGGTAGATTGTCATAAGAATTTCAAGACTACTGAGTCTTAGTCAATATGCCTTGCCAGTTCCCACCCTAGACTGTACCTCCTCTCTCATGAACTAAGCTAATCAAGTCATGAGTGAATTCATGAATACCCATCCAATTATCCATGCCTCTTTTGAAGGAAAATAGTGCATCACACTGTGGAATCTTCAGAAGTCAATTTGAAAGGAGAGGGAGATACAGAGTAATGAACTTGTCTCTCCACTTTGTTTTAATGATCTGCTAAAGCAGGTGTACATCCCTTGCTCTCGTATTTCTGGGATTGTATTATTTATGAAGGTACAAGAAATCCTGGCCTACTCGGCCTCTCACTGCTCATAAAGCAAGACACATATCTCCTTTGTGGATCTCTAGTACAAACAAAAGAGGGACAATGCCTCCAATCTTTTCTGGTAGCTTGTGAATGTTAAGCCTGTGATCTTTGTTAGGAACCTCTGAAATCTTTCCAACTGTTTGGTATGTCTGGTGAGATACATCCAGATGTGGTGTTGTAGTCAATAACTGGTCTGATCAGTGCTGAATACATTAAGATAATATCATTAGATTTGGATATCCCCTTGGTAATCAGCCATTCCATGAAGGATTTTCTGACAAACATTGTTACATGGTGACCAAAGCACTGCAAATGATCAACCCACATCCCCATGTTTCTAACTGCGTATTAATTTTGAAGTGGGGTATTGTCAATGCTACATGATGGGGGGATGGGTTGTCTATTGCACTTTTTATCATTTAATTTAAGCCCATTTGCAATACAGCAGGCATTTGTAAGTACAATTTCCTGCTGAAAGGTTTATTTATCTATTTATTCAATTAGGTAACTGGGGTAGAGCACTGATCCAAATGGACCTGTGCCAGAGAAGAATTCTACAATGACTCCCAGTCTGCAGTCATCAACAAACTTGGTTATCCACAGAAAAAGAAGTTATGTCTTACCATAAAATTCCATCTGTGTTGTTGATCTTCATTCATTCATTACCGATAGGTTATCGGTTCCGTCCTCGGAACCAAGCCGGCCAACTATCAAGCTCGCCTCAGCCAAAAACTATCGAGCCAGGGTCCTACCCAGAATGCGCTGCTCCCTGTTACCTCAGATCAAGTTAGCAAGATGATAGACAAAAGTAGAGGCTACCTCTGGTCATAACAGACCTACAATGGAGGAGTATATGAGATCAAACAGGAGCCTTTAGAGGGGGATGGAGGGTGGGAAGTAATGAATGAATGAGGATCAACAACACAGATGGAACGTTATGGTAAGACATAACTTCTTTATCTGATGTTGTTAATCTTCGTTCATTCCTTACTGATGGGACAGAGTCGTCAGCTACCTATATCCCTGGGTGTCCCTCAAGGAAGGACATTCCTGTGCACCATGGAGCCAAAGAAAGCTCTACATCTGGAGGCCAAATCCAATTTGTAATGAAGAATAAAGGTATGAGGTTTGGCCCAAGTTGCAGCTTAGCAAATATCATTGAAGGAAGCCTTAGCATGGAAAGCTGCTGAAGTTACCATAGACCTTGTAGAATGTGCTTTCACTCTGTGAGGCAAAGTGACCTTGTTTTTGTTGTAGATAAAGGTAATACAATATCTCAACCATGAAGCCAATGTCATTTTTGAGACAGGATGACCTTGTCTTGGTCCAGAAAAAGCCAGGAATAGCTGGTCTGATTTACGGGTAGATTTTGTTCTGTCCAGATAAAATCGTATTTGCCTATGAAAATCCAAGGAGTGCAGGCAATACTCTCCCTTGTTAGAATGGTTAGGAAAGAATACTGGAAGGTCAAAAGACTGGTTGATAGACCGCTCTGACACCACTTTTGGTAAAAAGGTAGAATTAGTTCTCAGTGATACCCTATCCTTATGGAAGACAAGACAGGGAAGTTTGACGCATAAGGCTTGAAGTTCTGACAAGCGGCTGGCCGATGTGATTGCAATCAGAAACAAAGTTTTCCAAGAGAGATATTTTACATCATATGAAGATGTGGGGTCAAAGGGGGGAGCTGTTAGAGCTTGCAGAACCAAGGCCAAATCCCAAGGTGGAACCCCCTTCAAGAAAGTTTTACAGAGTCTATGTGACATAAGTGAAAAATCCTGAAAACCAATGTGAAAATTTGAAATGGCAGCTAAATGCACACGAATAGTAGAGGCAGACACCCCAGAGTGGAAAAGATGTGATAAGTAATCCAAAACCACTGAAACTGGGGCTGACAAGAGGTCTAATTGTTTATTCATTGCCCATAGAGAAAACCTTTTCCATTTATTGAAATAGATCAGTCTGGTGGACGATTTATGAGATGCAATAAGAATATTGAACACGGGGGATGAGAGGTTTTCTTGCCTGGCAATCGTTGGAAGTGGAGAAACCAAGCTGTCAGTTTCAGGGTTTTAGATTGGGATGAGTCAGACCCTGCGGGTGGGAGATCAATGTTGGGGATAGATTGAGGATCCACAGTTGATCTAGCAGGTGAGGCCCATAGGAAGGGGAACCAGACTTGTTGGGGCCAATATGGAGCAAAGAGGATCACTTTGCTTTTCAACTGCCGTGCTTTCTTCAGAAATTGGGAGATGAGGGGAAGAGGAGGATAAGCATAAAGTAGACCTGAGGGCCAAGTGTGGACTAGAGCATCTCTCAGTGACTGTCCCCAAGGGGGGGGGGGGAATCAGGGCGAAATAGTTGCTGCACTTGTAGTTGGTTGGGGAGGCGAATAGGTTGCTGCAAGCCTGGCCCCAGCGGTTGAAGATTTTTGATGCTACCATAGGGTTGAGGGAGCACTCGTGAGGTTGTAGAATGCACCTGCTCAATTTGTCTACTATCACGCTGGAGCTCCTGGGAATGTGCATTGCAATTAGAAAGAGGATGGAAGCTATCACCCATTGCCATATTCTCAAGGCCTCTCGGCATAACAGGTAAGATCTGGTCCCCCCCTTGCTTGTTGATGTACCAGACCACTGACATGTTGTTTGACTGGATCACAATAGTTCCTGGAATCCTTGCAACACTAGTAGCACTGCCCTCTGTTCCAGGACATTGATACGCAAAAGGGCCTCTGTCGCCGACCAGGTGCCTTGGACCGAGTTTCTCTGACATAGCCCCCCCACACACACCCCATCAGGGAGGCATCCATGGTCACCAAGGCTTTTGGTTGATGGGGGCTGAAAAGGCGAGACCATTGTTGGAGATTTTGAGACATCCACCAGAGTAAATCTTGCTTGCATCTCTAAGTTACACTTATTTGAAAAGACAAAGGATGTTGTAGAGGGTACCACTGAGTGAGAAGTAATCACTGAAGGAGCCTCATGTGGAATCTGGCTAGAAGAACAATGGTGATCGAGGCTGCCATTGACTCCAAGAGTTGGAGTATAGATCGAGTGGGAGATTTGTGGTGACAGAGCAGCAGTTGAACCTGTTGCCTTATTCTTTGAAGCCTGTGGTCCGGAAGAGATGCTGTGCAGTTTCTCATGTCTAACAGAACCTCTACGAATTCCAAAGACTGAGCTGGGGTCGTGTTGGACTTCTCCCAGTTTATAGTGATTACCAGGCATTGTGCTGTGAGGAGAGTGTAGTGTAGGGCTTTTTCCAGTAGATGCTTGGTGGGGGCTGTGAGGAGCCAGTCGTCTAGATATGGAAATGCCTGGAATCCTTAAAGTCGCAAGTGAGCAATAACCACTGCCATGCATTTGGTGAACACTCTGGAGGCTGTAGAGAGACCGAAGGGCAGGGCTCAAAATTGGTAGTGACTGGCTCCTATGTGGGAGCAGAGGTATCTTCTTGAGTGTTTGTCCATTTTTATGTGGCAATACACATCTTAAAGATCTACACAGCACACCCAATCATCTTCTTCCAGGAGAGGAAGGATAGACTGAACCGAGACCATCCGGAATTTCTCTGTTTTTACAAATTTGTTCAGTGTGTTGAGATCCAGAATTGGTCTCTAGTCCCCTGTCATTTTTGACACTAAAAAGAACCTTGAGTAAAAACCAGATCATATCTGGTCTGGGGGGGACAGTCTGGATGACTTTTTTGTAGCAGTTTTTGGATTTCATGTGCTACTGCTTCCCTTAGACTGGGTGGAATGTCAGGTAATACTCTGAATGAGATTGGACAAAGATGGAAGGGATGCGATACCCTCTGGATATTATAAGTTGTACCCAAAAGTTGGTGGTTATATTTCACTAGGCAGTGGGGTACAAGGAAAAATGACCCCCGACCTCTTCCAGAGGTGAAGAGTCGAGCAACACTTCAGGAGCGCTGATAGGGTTGGCCAGAATCTCTGGAACCCCGGTTTCACAGAACTCCTCTGTCCCAAAAGTGGCATTTTCCATTGGAGTTTCCCTCTCTGCCTCTAGGGGAACTCGGCTCGTGCGTCACGGAAACAGCCCTGTGATCTCCTGTACTACATCTTCCCACTGCTCTGATTTCTGGAGTAGAATCGTTGAGGAGTGGAGTGTCTGACACCAATGGCAGATAGGGTCTTGCCATCTTGTTCGCACCTTGCCAGCGTATCTTTTACTTTAGGGCCAAACAATGAAGCGGCCTTGATGGGGGTGTTCATGGAGAAAGCCTTAAAGGAGTCTGCAAAGTTGCAAAGGCGCATCCAGGCATGTCGTCCGATGACTATACCCGCTCCTGCCGCTCTAGCAGCTCCTCCCGTTGTGTGAGAAATAAGACGCATGGAAGAATTGGAAATGGACTCTAGGGTGACTATCTGAGAAGCCAGGTTGTCATGGACCTTGTCAGAAATAGCTCCTGCCAAGGTTTCAGAGAGTTGGTTGAGAAGATCCCTCTGGAGCCTGGTAAAGTGTGCCAAATAGTTCAAAGACCTTTTGGCGAAGGTCGATGAAGCAAACACATGCTCCCCTAGTCTGTCTATCACCCAGAACTCCTTGTTGGGCAGATGGACAGTTTGGCTCTCATCTGCCAAATCCTTCTTAGTTGCAGCCGCCACCACCATGGCATCTACTTGAAGACCTCGTGACCAATGGGGATGCTCAGCTGGGGTGATAAGATTTTATCAGGCCTCTGTGGTATCGCTTCCAGGGTGTCAGGAACCTTCCATGCACGCTGGATGAGCTCATTGGCAGGCGGGGTAATCCAGGAGGTAGGGGGACGGGCACGAAAGGCCTGCAGGAATACGGACTCCTCAGTGGAAGGATTAGAGGACTTCCAGTCACCCCTCTAAGGATCTCGAGAATGTCACTAAAGGACACCTCATCAGAGGGTAACCATGTAGAACCTTCCCCGTCATCAAAGTCCGCATCTTCAGTCAACGACTCCTCAGTGGAGTCCATGTGCATCCTCTTGCACAATGCTTTGCGGGGTACTTCCTCAGTGGGAGGTTCTGGGGAAGACTGCAAAGAGGGGGGCTCCTGAGGAAAAGAAACCTAAGGCCCTTGTGCCTGGTGTCCGGCGGTTGTGACTTGCAAGAGTTGCAGCACACAGGGGGGACAGGACTCCGACATGTGGGGTTTGCCAGTGGAGGCAAGCACCCTCTCCATGGCCTGGAAGGCCGGCCTGCCCAAGGAGGAATGGGAGCCCGGAATTGAGCACTACAAATTCAGAATCAGGGTCACACCCGGCCCCAACGAGTCGAACCCCAAACCAGGAGTCTCAAGAGGACTGTGAAGCGTGAGAGAGGGAGGATTCCTGCAGGGTGCCATAGAGAAAATCGACATGGAACCAAGAATGCCCCCCTCCACAGCACAGCCACTGGCCTGAGAAGAGCCCGATGCCCAGTGTACCGAGGGCCATAAGGACGACACCTGTTCCAAAGTGAGAACCACTATTGGAGTTGGAGGAAGGGAAGCTGCTGTCGGAGTAATGGGCTTCGATACTTGGGTGGAAGTTAAAGGAGGCGTGTACATTGGGAGTTTGAGGAGATATACGTTCACCTGAAGGAGGGAACGTGGATTTTGACCTCTGGCCACAAGCAACTGGTCAACAAGCCGCAACACATCTTGCTCAGATAGGCTCCTGGTTGACCTCATAAAGAAACCTGAGGGCGATTCTGGCCTTTCTACAAAAGGATTACATTGGTTTCCAATGAATGGATCGAAAGAAGAAGAGTACTTGGTCCTTGCTAATTCGAGAGGTGCAGAGCCTGGAACAGAGGACGTCTGCACCAAAGAAAACGGAGCAGAAGTAGTCTGCACCATCAGCACCATAGAAGTCGAAGGTATCTGCACCGTAAAAGCAAGTGTCTGCACTGGTGGGTTCAGTGCCGTCGAGGAGAGTGTCTGCACCTGTAACAATGACGGTGCCGAAAAGGACTGCACGAAAGAACATGTCAGTGCTGAAAGTGTCTGCACCATGGAGGACAGTAACATCATAATTGTACCAACGGTGCCGGTGTCGATAAGGATGACATGGCTGGAGCAAGAATGAGCTGGGACGGTGCCCAGCCTGGAGCAGACAGGGTCACAGGTGGCAGCACCGAAGTAGTAGTAGTCAAGTTCACCTTCTTATGAGTCAACTCCATACAATCTCCAGGGGGAAATGAAGGGAGCAACCTCGATGAGGAAGAGGAAGAACACCTCTAACTGGGTTTAGCAGGAGGGGGTGAGCCCTCCAACCCAGAAATAGCCTCACAGAAAGGATATTTGAGAAGACCTTTCAAGATTAATTTGTTCTTTCTCTCGTTAAGAGTCCTGTGCAGAAAATTTCTACAAATCCCACATGGGGGATCCACAGTAAGGTGGGAGACATTCAAACAATAGACGCGCAAGTCATGGCCATCGGAAAGCGGTAACTTACGGCCACAATCCTTACACTGCTTAAATCCAACGCTACTTTTCTTATCCTACATGATGATGTGGAGAAGAAGAACAGTACCAAAAAAAAAGAGGAAAGGCTACCCAAAAGGGTAAGAAGAGAGAAGGAAGAAGGATTACCAATGATGGTAATGAAGAACTACCTCAAAGGTAAGAAAAGGGTACTAAAGAGAAATAGACTAAAGGGAGAGAGTCTTAAGGATACGATAAGGTAGGAGAATAATATCAGAAACTGTTTAAAAAACCTTAAATTAGAAATGATATATAAAACTTTCAAAAATTAGACACTTAACTGGAGAGAGAGTGGCTTGACACGGCTGTACAGCAATGTGGCAAATGAGATCTGAGATAACAGGGAGCAGAGCATTCTGGGTAGGACCATGGCTCTAGAGTTTTTGGCTGACTTGAGCTTGATATTTGGCCGGCACGGTTCCGAGGATGGAACCGATAACCCATCAGGAAAGAATGAACAAAGATTAACAACATCAGATTCTGTTTTTTAGTCTGTAGGTCAGAGAATTAAATACAGAGAAAAAGTAGTCCCAGCAATAAGCCATGTGGGACACCACTGGTTACCTTCATGTTCTCTGACACTGCCCCTACCACCTGCACTATACGAGTTCTGTCTTTTAGCCAATTTGTTATCCTAGCTTACCACATATGGCTCTATTTGTAACACATTAGTATATTAATTATGTTAGTACAGGGGATGGTGCCAAATGCTTTAGCTAAATCAAGGTAGGCTGTGTGTACAAGTTTGACCATTGTCAACAGCCTGTGTTACTTTTCAAAGATGTTTACCAACTTCATTAAACAGGATCTACCTATGACAAAAAGCAAACTGCTGAAAACCTAACCTGATAAGATTTTTAATGTCTATGTCAATCAAGTCTTTTATAATGTCAATGGCCTTGCAAATTACACTCAAAAGGCTGAGAGGCCTATAGTTTCCAGAGTCGGTATAGGGCCACTGACCTTATGGAGAGGCATCACCAGGTCAGTAGTAAGTCGGGTCCCTGTCCACTGAAGAAAACACACTTAGTCCGAGGGACTGAAGATCTGGGTAAGGTTTGCCAGTCAGATGGGACAGGAGACTCTTTAAGGGTCTTAGAAGAAGTTAGTCTAGATAAGGCCACTACAAGGGAAAACAAAAGTTATGTACTCACCATAACGATGGATCTGTGTTGATCATTTTCATTTTTCCTCAACTGACAGGTCTCTGGTCTGGCTTAACCGCTTTCACTAGAGTCACGGATAAAACTCTCGAGCTCCTCCCTTACTCATAATTCCCCACCAACCTAATGTCCCTCATACTGAGTTTGCTGCCTGAAGAAAATGATAGTTTATTCCATGCAGAATCAATTGAGAAGAAACAGCAGACATGAAACTGGATCTTAAGCAAGGAACAAAGGGTTCTGAAGAAAAATCCCTTAGCTGCCCTCCCAGAAGAAAGCGAATGGGGTCAGGAGAGTGGGAAGCTGAGGAGGAATGAAAATGGGCAACACAAGTCTATCATTACGGTGGGTACATAACTTTTGTATCTGATGTCATTTTCATTCATTCCTCAACTGATGGGACAGAGTCTCTAGCTAGATGAACCTTGGGTGGGCCTCATAGAAAATATTTCAGAGTACTGCAGAGTCAAAGGCAGCCCTGTTTCTAGAAATCAAGTTCAGTTTGTAATGAGCACTGGACCAAGTGGCAGCAGTATAAATGTCATCTGTCAAAGCTCTTGACTAAAAAGCTGAAGAGGTCACCATAGACCTCACTGAATGTTCTCTAGGTAGCTTAGGCAAAGACGAACTTCTCTGTTTATAGAAAAAGGATATGTAATCAGTCAACCATCTGGTTAAAGTCACTTTGGAAACTGAATTCCAAATCTGTTATGAGAAAAGGAAACAAACAATTGGTCAGATTTTTCTGAAATCTTTGGTTTGATGAAAATAAAAACAAAGTTGCCTGTGTATGTCCAACAGATGCAGCATATACCCACCTTTACTGGAAAACTTTGGAAGAAAATCGGGGGGTTAATGACTTGATTAATGTTAGACTCAGAAGCCACCTTAGGTAAAAAGGATATGTTAGCGTGTAAAGACACCCTATCTTTATAAAAGATCAAGTATGGAGGCTTGGAGGAAAGGGTCTAGAATTCAGATACTCATCTAGCTGACATAATGGCAACTAGGAAAAGGGTCTTCCAGGACAAACATTTTTGGTATGATGCACTGGAAGGTTCAAATGGACTTGGAGTCAAACCGTGAAGTAACATAAATTATAAGGTTGATTATGACAATATATAACAGATCAGAAGTGGAAATTAAAGTGCATGGGGTCCTCTCTGATAATTTCTGCTTGAGCAGAGGAACCAGACAGGGGTGTGCCTTATCCCCTGTATTAGTTGCATTACATTTAGAACCACTGGCAAAGAAAATAAGAGACTCAGAAATTCAATGACATAATTGGTTAGGTAGTCAAGAAAAGCTGTCTTTATTTGCAGATGATATTATCTTGCACCTGACAAAACCAGAAAAAGACACTACAGTGTTATGGAACATTTTGAGACAGTTTCAGATCTTTTTGGCATACAAATTTAATGAAGCTAAAACAAAGGCAATAATGGTAAATTATGTACCCGAACATGAACTGGTTCAGGAATACCCATACTTATAGGGACATGATAAAATGAAATATTTAGGAGTATGAATTAAAAATGATTCTGGTGTGGCAGCTGAGGACATGTGAGAAGAGACTAAACAGAAGACAATACAAAAACTGAGAAAATGCAAGCTTTTTTATATGGATAGTAAGATACAAGCAATTAAAAAATGTTTTTAGTCCCTTTAGCCTTATACACAGGTCAGGCATATTTTTATCAACCAGAGAATTTGTGGGTAGCAATTAATAAAAGCTGAAGGACTTTATGGGAGGGGAAGAGGCAAGAGTCAAGTGGGATACAGTAAGCTGATTCTTCCAGCAGAACAGGGTGGATTGGTATTACCCAATTTGAAGGGGTATTTCACAGCTACACAGTGAAAAAACCCATATACACAGCACAAGCAGAAAACTATATTTCAAAGTGGAAAGGGATAATGATGTAACTTGGGGAAAGCTCAAGAAACAAGGAGATACTGGGATTTTAAATGTAGACGTTTAAGGAGAATAACAATAATTATGCAGGATATTATATCCATAAAATAGCAGAAAGTATTCTAAGAACTAACCCAACACAGGAATGGAGAAAGGAGTTTCTGCCAATAGTGATGACTGCAATTAGGGATATAGAATATGCAAGAGGGGGGCTGGACTTTATTGGAGAAGACTGGCATAGGAACCAAGGTAATGGGAGCAAATAACTAGAGAGGGAAAGATGACAGAATGGGAAGACACCAATAATTTATTTGGACTGCATGTTAGAGACTGCCTTCCCTATGAGGGATTGATATCAGAGTACAAGCAAAGAGAAAGAAATAGGGAGGTCCTAAATGAAAGACTAGCACTGGTAGAGTTTTTAATAGAATCTAGAACAGATACTGCCATTAAAAAAGGAATACTTAGTACAGCATATAAAATATTGCATGATAAGTATAAGAATCAGTCAGAGGAAGTTAGAAAGGCTTGAGAAGAGAGATTGGATAAGCAATTCACAAAGACACAATGAGAGGTTATATGTATGTCTCCCAGATATGCAACAAAATCTAAAAGATTAAGGATTTTTGTGGAAATGTTTTCATACATATTTTTATATTCCAAGTAGATTCCAGAGAATTTTTCGTCAGGCAGACTCTAAATGCTGGAAGTGTGAATGGGAAGAAAAAGGTAACTGGGAACATATTTTTTGGGAGTGTGGTGAGTAGGCGGACTTTAATTATTTCTTGTGGGATGCACGGTCAGAAATGCTGGGTGGGCAGACTGGTCTGATAAGGGAGATGATTTTTTCTGAGCTATGATGCAGAATCAGAATTGCCTACACATGGTAAATCCTTGCTGTGTCTAATTATGGTGGCTGCCAAAAAACTTAATTACTAGAAAATGGAAATCAAAATCTAAAAAAAATATATTGGAAGTAGTGAATATAGTAACAGACATAAAACAACTGGAATTGAGATCTTTAGAAAAGGGTAGGAGCAAACTACATAGGAAAAAAAGGGAATTGTGGGAACAATACATACACGGGAAGAATGAGGTCTAAAAGATAGCAGGACTTAAATGAGCTATGTAATGTTTGAGTGAGAAAGATTAGGTATATTATAAGCGATGCATTATGTTTACAACTGAGTATGTGCCAGTATGATTTGTGATGTAAAATGCTTGTGACTAGGATTGTGTCGGTGTGGTTTGTTTTCATTTATATAAACGTATGATTGCCTATGTAGTAAGTGATGGTTTAATTACGATGCTTATTGTTTACAAAAAGGCAGGAATTGAATAATTTATGTAATACTGACTGGGTTACATGATATATAGCAATATATGTGAAGTATAAAAAGAAGTTATGTACTCACCATAACGTTCCACCTGAGTAGGTACTTCATTTGTCTGCAACCTGTGGGTACTGGATCCGATCTCGGATCCGAGCCGGCAGCTTTAGTAGCTAAAAGATCCAAGCTCTTAGCTCCTCCCCTTACCCATAATCCCCTGCTACATACTCCCTTTCCCCAGATCGAGTTTGCCTAAACTAGCAACCAAGACTCTCAACCGAGGACCAATAACCTACTGCCTAACTGCATGAACGAATGTCATTCATAGTCAGGAAGCACGATACTGGATAGGGGGCATGGAGGGGGGGGGGGGTTGCAGACAAATGAAGTACCTACTCAGATGGAACGTTATGGTGAGTACATAACTTCTTTATCTGAAGTAGTTACTTCATTTGTTCTGCAACCTGTGGGACAGAGTCCCCAGCTACCTAATAAAAAACCCTGGGAGTTCCTCAAGGAAGCATATTCCGGAGCACCACGGAGCCAAAGGAAGCCCTACTCCTGGATATCATATCCAACTTATAATGAGAAATGAATGTATGAGAAGAGGACCAAGTAGCTGCTGAACATATATCATCCAGAGGAACTCTGGACCAAAAAGCTGCAGAAGTAGCTATGGAATGAATTGAATGGGCATGGACTCCGGAAGGAGCAGGTTTCCCTGAGGCTAAGTAAGCATGGATGATGCATTGCGAAATCCAGTTTGCTACAGTAACTTTGGTAACAGCCTTACCTAAGGATGGCTTGGCAAAGGACATGAACAACTGATCAGACCTGCGAGTAGCCTTCGTCCTGTGCAAGTAAAAGCACAGTTGTCTATGTACGTCCAATTTGTGTAACTTATATTCCCCTTTGTTCTGGAAGTTGGGAAAAAATACTGGTAAATTAATTGACTGATTAATATTTGATTCAGAGGCCACTTTGGGCAGAAAGGAGGGGTTAGTCCTGAGAGACACTCTATCCTTATGAAAAATTAGATAAGGAGGTCTTATGCAAAGAGCCTGAAGTTCTGAGACCCTCCTCGCTGACGTAATAGCGATCAGAAAGGCTGTTTTCCAGGATAAAAACTTTAATGGAACCGAGGCGACCGGTTCGAAGGGCAGACTCGTTAATGCCTGCAGAACCAATGTCAGGTCCCATGGTGGAACCGCAGTCTTAACTGGTGGCTTCAGCAACAAAAATTCCTTTCAAAAACATTTTGCATATTTTAGCTGAAGCAACGATCCCAGCCCATCTCCTATGTGAAAATGAGAGATGGCTGCTACTGTACTTTAACTGTAGATGCACTGGCTCCTTGATGAAAAATATGTGACAAGAATTCAAGAACAGTTAGGATAGGGACAGTAAAAACGATCCAAACCCTTGTCTCTAGCCTAGATGGAAAAACGCTTCCACTTACTACTGTAAATTTTCCCGGTAGTAGGTTTGTGCGCTGCTACCAGGATGTCTTTCACTAGTGAGGAGATACCGGGAGTCCTTGCCATCAGTGGAACTGGATCAACCAAGTCGCAAGCTTGAGGTTTTCCAGGTTTGGGGGTTGCAATCCCGCAGGATGCGAAATCAGATCCGGGATGGGATCCAAGATCCAAGGAGGAATTACACTGTGCGACCGCAGATAAGGGAACCAGATCTGGCAAGGCCAGAATGGGGCTATAAGGATAACTTTGCTCCCCAACCTTCGGGCTTTCTGTAGGAATTTCATCATGAGAGGAAGAGGGGGGTAAGCATAGAGGAGACCGGGTGGCCAAGCGTGAACCAGAGCGTCTCAGGGGCTCTCCCCTGGTGGGGGAATTAGAGCAAAAAACTCGCTGCACTTTGTGTTTGACGGAGAAGCAAAAAGATCGCAGCAAGGTCGACCCCATTTGAGGAAAATCTGTTTTGTTACTGACGGGTTCAGAGACCACTCGTAAGGTGTGAGGATCACGCGACTCAGCTTGTCCGCAAGAACATTGGACCGTCCCGGAATGTGCGTTGCTATCAGAAAACGGTTGGTGGATATCACCCATTCCCAAACTCTCATGGCCCCCCGACAAAGGGGATAAGATCTGGTCCCTCCCTGTTTGTTTATGTACCAGACTACCACCATGTTGTCTGTCTGTATTGCAATAGTCCCTAGGGGAAGAAGGTCGTGAAGAGCTTGCAATGCTAGAAGCACCGCCCTCATCTCCAGGACATTGATATGCAGAGTGGTCTCCAAGGGAGTCCACGTGCCCCGAGGCGAGAAGCGTCCA
Organism: Protopterus annectens; assembly: GCF_019279795.1. Classification (NCBI taxonomy): domain Eukaryota; kingdom Metazoa; phylum Chordata; order Ceratodontiformes; family Protopteridae; genus Protopterus; species Protopterus annectens. The sequence goes on along the minus strand of NC_056738.1, from coordinate 432,044,610 downwards.
TGGTCAACGTGGTTTGGGGTTGAGGCATTCCGATGGGTCTCCCTTCCCGCAGCTCCCGTGAGCAAAGCCACCAGAGGAGGGAGGCCCTGCAAACCTTGCTCAGGGGAATAGGAGTGTCTAAGGGGTGAAGCAACAGAGACCATTGGACTTGAAGGGTCCATTGAAGAATTCTCATTCGCAGACGTGCGTGCAGGGAAAGACTGATTGCTGCCGCCATAGAGCCCAGCGCTCTCAGGACTAATTCTGCTGATGGGGCTGGGGACTGAAGTGCCATAACATGACATGACAAACTGCTCAATCTGTCTGATGTTAAAAGGGCCTGAGAGAGGCGAGTATCTATTTTGGCCCCTATGAATTCCAGAACTTGTACAGGATGAAGGAAGGATTTCTGGAGGTTTATTGAGATGCCCAGACGCTGGGCAAGAGTGAGAGAATAGTCTCTGGCAGAACAAAGCTGATGCCTGTTGGAGGCAGTGAGGAGCCAGTCGTCGAGGTACGGAAAGACCTGAATGCCCTGGAGTCTCAGGTGGGCTGCAACAACTGCCATGACCTTGGTGAACACCCTGGGGGCTGTGGTGAGGCTGAACGGAAGAACCCTGAACTGATAATGACTGGCTCCCAGCCGAAAGCGGAGAAACCTCCTGGATCGTCTGTCCATAACAATATGGAAGTACGCATCCTTGAGGTCTATGGAGCACATCCAGTCGTTCTCCCGAAGAAGGGGAGAATTGATTGCAGAGTGACCATCCGGAACTTTTCTTTGGGAATGAACAGGTTCAGGGAAGAAAGGTCTAGAATTGGTCTTAAGTCCCCCGTCTTTTTTGGCACTAAAAAGAACCTGGAGTAATTGCCCAATCCGAACTGGTCTGGGGGGACGTGCTGGATGGCTCTTTTTTCTAGCAGCTTCGAAACCTCCGAAGCTACCGCCTCCCTTTGATCGGGTGGGACATCGGGGAGGCGCTTCATAGGAGGGGGAAGACTTAGAAAGGGAATGGTGTAACCTCTGGATATGATTCTGAGCACCCACCGATCCGTCGTAATGGACTCCCAATTTTGGAGGTGCTCCGACAGATGCCCCCCGAATATCTCCAGAGAAGGACAGCCGGGTAAGCCCTCAGGGCTGTTGCGCGGGCCTGTCTGAGAACAGTTCTCTAGACCCAAAATTACACGAACCCCCTCTCCCTCTGGGCCGGCGTCCACCTTGTCCTCCTCTGCCTCTGAAGGACAAGGGATCCAAAGCTGGACGGGACTGCTGAGACTTACGGAACCACATCTACTTTTGTCCCCTCTGATACCTAGAGAAGGATCCTTGGGGATTAGAGAAATGGACTCCGACGGCAGACAGTGTTTTCCCGTCCTTCTCGCTTTGGACCAGTGTCTCGCGGACAGTCTTGCCAAAGAGCGAGGAACCGTCAAAGGGCACATTCGCGAAGGACGCCTTGAAGGGTTCCGCAAAATTGCAAAGGCGGAGCCAGGCGGGACGCTGCAAGGCGACCCCTGCTCCACTAGCTTTAGCCGCTCCCTCCGTGGCATGGGAAAGTAGCCGCATAGACGTGTTAGAAATAGATTTCAGAGTGGCCAAGTGAGTCGAGAAAGTCCTCTTATCCTCGGCCGTCATGGACTCCGGGGGAGCCCCAGCGTATTCCTTTATTAAGTCTCGCTGGAGTCTGATGACGTGCGCCATGTAGTTCAGCGCCCTTATAGAGAAGGTGGCTGAAGTAAACAACCACTTTCCAATGCGGTCCAATGTCCGAGATTCCTTATCCGGAGGATGGACCGAAGAACTCTCCTGTGCTAGTTCCTTCTTCGTGGCAGCCATCACCAACATGGTATCTACTGGTGAAGCCTTAGACCAAGCCTGCCTAAGAATTTTATCTGGCCTTCATGGAATTGGCTCCACGGTGTCCGGCTCCTTCCATGCCCTGGTAGTAATTAAGTCTACCAGGGGGTCAGCTGGGGGGGTGGGACACCCAGGAGGTAGACGGGCCTGCATCAAACACCTCCAGAAACACAGACTGGTCTGAGGAAGGTTTTTGGTTAGACCACCCTCCTCTAATTAGCAACATTTCCATGATGTCTCCAAAGGAGACATCCTCAGGGGGTGATCTTGGGGAACCTTCCCCTTCATCCAAATCTATGGCTTCCGTGAGGGACTCAGGGGAGTCCAGGTGCCTCCTATTGCACTTCCTTTTGCGAGGAACCTCCTCGGTGGGGCTATCCGAGGAGGGCTTGCCCACGGGGTCCTGTTCCTCTAAGGGAACTAACTGGAGTGTTGGTGCAGGCTGTCCCAGTGGCCGGATGGGGGAGGATAGACCCAAATGTGATGGGGGGGGATCTGTCGCCCGGACCGGGGATCTGGAAGGTCTCGACAGAACCCTCTCCACTACCTCGAATGCTGAAGGAGAACCGCTTTCCCCAGGCTCCGAAAGCAGCCCCCTCGGCTCCGAGGTAGGGATTGGTGTCGGAGCCGAAGAGGTCGGACCCGAGAGGGAAGTGTGCTCCGACCTGAACGGAGCCGAAGACACACCTACCCCCACGGATCCGACGCTCGGCTCTCGGCCCCGAGAGCTAGGATCCGACAAGCTTGAGGGTAAAGTCGGCGTCGAAGTAACCGGTGCTGTCGGCGCCGACAACTCCGTGGTTCTGAAATGGCCTGGATCCGACGACTCCGAGACCTCAAACCGGGTCAGAGAAGGAGCTATTGGGGTAAAGAAGGGGGCTGCTCTCTTCCCTGGAGGGAGGGAGGCAAGAGCACCCCCATCTTCATTTGAGTCTGCAAAAATCAACGCATCATCCGATCCATGTCCGCGTCGGTCAGGCTCCTTGTCCATCTAGGTCGTCGAGGCGGGCCGGGAGGGCAGCCTCGAAGACCTCGAGGGAGACCGGTACTCCTCCTCCGGCTCCGGCGAGAAACAAGGCGAACAGAGCCGAGAGGGAGAGGATCCGGAGGCCCTCGTGGAGGGACTCGTAACTTTAGATGGCGGGGCTGAGGGGTGAGTCTCAGCCCGCCTGTTGTGACTCTTGTGCTTTTCTTTATGCCTCTTCTCCTTAGAGGAAGAAGAAGAGTCCCCCTGACCCTGAGAATCTGAGGGAGGTTGAGTCCCAGACAGGGTAGAGGGGTCCAAAGGCCCGGGGGCCGCAGTCACGGCCTGTGCTTTAGAGGGAGAGGAGGAAGAAGAATCCTGCGGTAATAATCCCACCAGGATTAACTTGTTCCTCCTATCCCTGGTGGTCCGAGGGTTAAAAGCTGCACAAATTTGTCAGCTGGTGGACAAATGGGCCACCCCCAGACAAAGAACGCACTGAGTGTGGCCATCAGCTGGGGAAAGCTTATGGCCACACTCAGTGCACTTAGAGAATATGGCTTTGGGCCCTTCAGCCATAATACAGAACACACTCACACACTAAAGGGAGGCAATACAAATTAAGGCAAAAAATTACCACAAAACTTTTAAACTAATAATACTACACGACGACTAGGGCGCTAATACACAAATACACACAACGAAAAATATCTGAATTTAACTTTTCCACGGTTTGGTAAACCAGAAAGTTCTCACCCACGCCTAGGAGCTCTTCACTTGAAGCTTCTCCCAGCCGCGGAAAACGAGATCTGGGGAAAGGGAGTATGTAGCAGGGGATTATGGGTAAGGGGAGGAGCTAGGAGCTTGGATCTTTTAGCTAGTAAAGCTGCCGGCTCGGATCCGAGATCAGATCCATTACCCACAGGTTGCAGAACAAATGAAGTAACTACTTCAGATCGTTTGTTATGTTACTATAGTTTGATTACTTTTATATGAACGTAAATTTGCCTATGTCACAAGTGATAATTCAATAAAGGTGTTTGGGAGAAAAAAACCCTGAAGTAACATAGATAAGCCCCAAGAAGAGAAGGGTCCTTTGTCTTGGGGCCTAAGTAAAAAGGTGCCTTTCAGAAAGGTCTTGCACAATGTAGAAGAAACCAAAGAAGTATGATTTGCGCCAGAATGAAAATAAGAAACAGCGGCCAGTTGGACTTTGATAGTAGAGAAACTAGCCCCCTCTTTGAAGAGGGATGCTAAAAAAATCTAGGACAGGGAAGATTGGCAGAAAAGGGATCAAAATCTTCCTGGATGGCTCAAACAGAAAATCTTTTCCATTTGCTTCTGTAAACCTTCCTAGTGGAAGCCTTTTGAATTGGACAAAAGGATATGTTGGACCATAAAGGAAAGTCTGGGCTGTCTAGCCATCACTGGAACTGAAGAAACCCAGCAGTCAACTTGAAGCCTGTTATGTTCAGATGACCTAACCCAGTCAGATGAGACAGGAGGTCTGGAGTGCGGTCCAGTTTCCAGGGTGGATACAGAAGATGAGGCCACAGAAAGGGAAACCTAACCAGATTTCACAAGGCGAAAAGGGTGCAATGAGGATTACTGTACTCTAAATGGTTGACTTTCTGCAGAAAATGGGGAGTAGAGGTAATGGGGTATAATCATAGAGGAGACCAGGTGGCCAAATGTGAACTAGACCATTTCTCAGTGATTCCCCCAGAGGAAAGATCAGGGCGAAGAACCTGCTGCACTTCTTGTTGAGGGGAAAGCAAAGAGATTGCAACATGGCTGGCTTCATCAATGAACAATCTTTCTGACACTTGACACTGACAGATCACTCATGAGGCATCGGAACAGACCTGCTTAGTTTGTCTGCAAGCACACTGAAATTCCCTGGTATACACGTTGTAATGAGAAAACAACCATAAGAGATTGCTCACTGCCACAAGCCACATGACAAAGAGGGGAAGACCTGGTCCCCTTCTGTTTGCTGATGTACCAGACCATAGACATTTTTGTTGGACTGGACTGCAATTGTCCCAGAGGGGAGAGCATCTTGAAAGGCCTGCAATGTTAGAAGGATGGCTCTCATCTCCAGGACACTGATATGTGAACTGGCCTGTTGAGGGACCACGTATCTTGGACTATCCTTTCCAGGAAATGCCTCCCCCCACCTCAAATGGGAGTCATCCTTGGTCACTGTGGCTACTGCAAGAGGTAAAACAAAAGGATGGCCCTGAGAAATGTCATTTGAATGGATTCACCAAAGTAGGTGTTCCTTGCAAACTTATGTAATACTAACTGGAGTGCATAAGGGCTGTTGAAGAACTGCCTACTGAACTGAAAGGGTCCAATACAGAATCCACATATGATATCCAGCCAATGGGACTAGAGTTACAGCTGCTACCATGGAATCTAAGGCTTACAAGACTAGTTGTGGTTGAAGACAGGAATGCAAGATCACTTCTTTTACCTGGGATCTGAGGAGTGTACTCTTGCTGGGGGAAGAGACACTACCAGACTGACCATATCTAGGTGAGCACTTATGAACTCCAGCTGTGTAGGAGTGAGATTTGACTTCCTGTATTTGACTGTGATGCCCAGATGGTGGCACAACTGGAGCAAGTAGTCCCTTGCCAGAAGTAGTACATGCCTGGTTGGAGCAGTCAGGAGCGAATTGTCTAGGCACAGAAACACCAGGAATCCGAAATATCTTAGGTGAGCTGCTACCAAATACCCTGGGAGTTGTGATGAGACAAAAGGGCAGTACTTTGGGGTCTATATTAAATCAGCGAAAACCCACTTCAACAAACAGAATTTAATCGGAAATGCCATTTACCGAATTCTACTCTTGTGGGGGGCTGCACCTCCCACACTCCCCGATAATTATATATACCAACTCAGAGATCTCATTACAGTAAGGAAAGGGCAAATTTTATTATTTTTACTGTACAACAAGATATCATTATGAACAGCTCGATGAATGGCATGTTCGATCTAAGTGCACCGAAAATGTTGTTCGCTGAACTGAATTTTCAATGGTCTAATATAGACCTGTGCTCTGAACTGATAATGACAAGTCTCCCATCCAGAAGTACAGATATCTTCTGGAGTGTCTGTTCATTTCGATGTGATAGTATACATCCTTACTGAGTTCATCCAGTCATCCTTTTGCAACAGGGGCAAAACGGAACTTTACATACTAATTTAATTTGCTCAGATTCAAATTGAGTCTCAAGCCCTGTCTTTTTTGAAACTAAAAAAGAATCTTGAAAAAAATCCAGATCCTATTTAGTCTGGGAGGGACATCTTGGATGACTCTTTTTCTATCAGCTTTTTTACTTCCAGAGCTGCTGCCTCCCTCTAATTAGGTGGAACATCCGGGATCTTCCTCATTTTTATGGGGTGAATTTGGAAATATGGTATGAAATAACCTCTGGATATGAACCTCTGCACTCAGGAATGTGTTGTGATGGATGCCCAGGGTTCTAGGTGCAGGGTCAAGCACCCCCCAAATGCTTCCAGAGAAAAGCAGCCAGGCAACTTTTCAGGAGCATGGATAGGGTTTGTCTGAGAAGGAATACCTGAAACCCTCGTTTTGCAGGCCACCTCTGCTGAGAGGACAGGATCTTCCATTAAGAGTTCCTCTCTCTCCTTCCCTCTCGAAGTACTATCTCCTCGTGAGTGTTGGAAAGGACCCTGGGACTTAAGAAACCATATTTTCCTACCTCTTCATTGATTTTGTGAAAACGGTATATGAGGAGTAGAGAAACTGAAATAGTAGACAAGGTCTTTCCTTCTTGCTCACTTCTGGAGAGTTTTTCCTTCACCTTTGGGCCAAACAGAAATTCCATCAAAGTATCACTGATTTACAAAGACCTGAACGGCTCCACAAAATTGCACAAGCACATCCAGGTATGTCTTCTGACATCTACTCTCACACCCACCACCTTTGAGGTACCCTTTGCAGTATGAGACATCAGCCTCGTGGATGCATTAGACATAGACTGAAGGGTGGCCAGCTGTGAAGAAACCTTATTCTGGTCCTTCACAGACCTGGACATGGAAAGAGATCTGGAAAGCTCCTTTGTCAGATCTCTTGCAACATGGTAAAGCTTGCCAAATAATTAACTTACTGCAGAGCAAAGGTCACTGAGGCGGAGATGCACTTTCCAAATCTGTCCAAAGCCTTAGACTCCTTGTTAGTGGGGTTGGACAGATGTGTTCTTCTCTGTGAGCTCTTTCTTGGCAACTGCTCCTACAATCATGGCATCTACTAGGAACCCCTTACTCCAGTGTGTTCTGTCCTTCAGAGGGGCTAAAAATCTGGTTGCTTGGGAACTGGCTCCACAGTATCCGTTTTTTTCCATGCACAGCAGAAGACAAAATCTTAGCTCACTGGCCAGATCACTGAAAATGTAGCAAGGCCAGACTCGAAAGCTTCCAGGTACATCGACTCATCCTGGGAAGGGGGGCTGGAAGACCATCCACATTTTTGCTTTAAAAGTTCCAGAATTTTTCCAAAGGACACATCCTCAGAGATCCGGGGGACCCTTCCCCTCACTGAAATCAGTGTCCTCAATGACAGATTCCTGAAGGGAATCCAAGTGTCTCCTTTTACATGTCCTGTTCTAACAGACCTCATCAGTAGGATGGTCTGGGGAGGTAATGGAAGTGGCAGGGGAGTCTCTAGAGACTGACTGAAGGCTCGTTAAGGCAGGCTGTCACAGTGGGATAGAAGTGAGAGGCTGAGAACTCAAACCCAACTGTGAAGAGAAACAGGATCCGAGGGGCAAGGATGTCTTTTCTCTAGCATTGACAAAGCCCTCTCCACTATCTCAAAGGCAGAGGATCTAGGAGAAACACAATTCAGTAACTCTGGCGCTAAAGACCCCTGTACTGATGAGCCCTGAACTCCCCCAGATCCCTCCCTCGAAAAGAGGGAGTCGAACCTGAGCTGCCCAACATCGAAGCACCTAAGGGCAAGGATGGCTATGATAACTTCAGAGACAAACCCAACCCTTTAGTGCCAGTATCAATTCTTCAGCTCCGAGTGTCCTCCTGCTATGAAAGCACTGGAGTTGGTTGACTCAAGAACATGGTCACAGTTGAACAACCTGTCATCAGATCTGTCGAGGACACCCTCAAGGACCTTGGAACAGAGGGCTCCGAAATCATGGGACAGTTAGCAGAAGGAGACATGATTAGCAGGTCAATGGAGGACAGGCTCACAGGTCTGATGGGAGATGGAGCAGGGATTACCCCGGGGCCCCATCTGGATCTGAGCTCTGAGGAACTTCATCATCTTCTTATCCATCTCTGCTTCTGACATGTTCCTGGAAGACCTAAGAGAGGAGCTGCTAGATGGCAGCCTGGAATGTCCCCTCAGAGTTTCCTGAAGAAAAGGTAAGTGGAGCCAAGGAGAGTTCGGCTCTGGTAAAAACCTTGGAGATCAGATCTGAGGCAACTCAAGCTTTGATGAAGTAGGATCTGAAGGTGCCGGGTCTGACTTTGAGATTTTTGCAGGAGGTTTGGAGGACAGAGCTAATGTGGTAGAATGGTCCAGAGACCTGCTCTTAGGGTTCTTATTCTTTGTGGCTGATTTAGGCTTCCTCTTTTCAGACATCTTGGTGGGGGGGCTGAAGCTCCAGTAGCTACAGAAGAAGATGAAGAAGAAAGAAGACCTTTCAGCATTAACTTATTCTTCTGGTCACTAAGAGCCCTGGAATATAAACCAGCATAAGTGAAGCAATCTGTTTCTAAATTAACAGCGCCCAAACAGTAGACATTCCTTTTGGGCATCAGAATCACGGATCTTATGTCAATGGGAAGTGCATTTTTTTTAAATTGTCAGTTTATCTGCCATGGTAAACAAAAAAAGAAGAGAAGAGAGGAAAATTAAGCTCAGATATAGCAAAAGATTTTTTAAAATACTACAGAACAAAAAAATGTACCAACAATGGTACCTAGAAATACTCTCTAAAGGGTAGGAAATAAAGATTACAGTGAAAAAAAGAAAATTTTTAATAATGGTATTTCTTTGAATGCCCAACAATAAAAAGATAGGAGAACAACAGCCTGATGAATAGAACTGGAAAACTAATAGAAGCGAGGGTGAGAATAATAGAAAAAAATGCATATACACCCACACACAGAGTATTTCTAGGTACAAGCTAAAATATTCTGATATACTGTATGTAACATGATAACAGGACAACAGTGTCAACACATCAGATTGAGCTTAAAAAGACAGCTCTGAGTAATGTCCAGGGATGGAACAAATGTATGTGTGCTGAGAGGTATCTATCAACCCAGAAGGGTTGCGCCTACAGTGTCTTCAAACTCTCAGTGATTGATGCCAATGATCCCAGCACCAAAGACACTAGAAGTTGAGATGGCCCCAAAGTCAAAGAGGCTACTATATACTCAATCTAATCAGGTCTGAACACCAAAGCTGATACTGGCACCAAGGACCGCTTTGGTGCTACAAACTACTGAAGTAGCCAATGGCAACAATGTCTCCAGGAGTTCTAGAGCAGAGGCCAGTAAAGTCCCATCTGTGTCAAATTTCAGATACTTAGTCAAGGGAGAATGGAGGAGAGAGAGAGAGAGGAGACATGAAGAGGAGGAGAGGAAAATGTGGGGGCCTTCTACTTGCATCCAGGAAACAGGGAAAAGAGAGAATGCTATAAATCACTGTGTCTTGACCAATGCCTCATCATCATGCCCTACTCTACATGCAACAACGGACCATAGGGAATCCTGGAGGAATACACAGAGGCAACGGACATATGGATTATAATTACTTTCACTGCTACTTCTCAGCCAAAAAACTACTGACTTTTTTTTTTTTACTTAAGGCACAAACACTATGGCTTCTAGCTAATAAATGCCTTAAGAAGATTAAGGAGCACTACCTTCACTTCCAAGATGTTTGCACACCGACCAACAGTAATTTTAGCTCTCCCACTATGGAAAGAGAAACTGAGAAATGAGAGCTAATAATTTTGCTAGTTACAGTAAAATTAATTTACTAGCTAGTAAGTACTTTGTCTGCATTCCAAAAAAAGTAAATTCAGAGAACGTGAAAGAAAATCAACTTGAAAAAGTGAAAAGAAAACATTGACTAGATAGAATTCTGCAGTTGTTCAGCAAAAAGCAGTTCAAGGTTTAGCTTTCGTACAAGTGATGGTTACCAGTAATTCAGAGGAAAAAATAAATCAAATTTAATCAGAGGGGGACTAAAATAAATGAAACATTGAAGGTGTGTCAACTTAAATAATAAAAGGCTGAAAAATAGTAGTAGTATTAACTAGCTATTCAGATGAAGTGATACAATTGCAAAAATCAAAAGACTGAAATATAGAAAAGGTTGGCCAAGTATGACACTTCTGAAGAAGAAGAGCTATTTCACCAAATGGTACAGTTAGAAGACAGAACACACACAGAAGAAAACCTGAGATTTTCTGCTACACCACAGAAACTAGAAGAAACAAACTGTATTAATTTTATAAAAGCACATATAAGCAACTGAACTGGTATTCCACAGTAGGATTTGTTAATTGAAAGGGCACACAATAGTTTATGCTCTAAACCTGGTCACCATAAAGCAACCAAGAATTGCATTAGCAAAGATGCAATCATACCAGCAGAAAAGAGTCGATCCTGACAAAACTGTGGAAGAAGGAAAAGTTTTAAAAAATGGAGACAGCAAAGTATTCATAAATAAAGAATACTTACTACACACCAAGCAGAAGACAAGCAAATTTATCCCAGTAGTCAGGGAATGTCGACAGGCAGGTTTGAAATTCAATATGCTGTATCCTGATATCTTCAGAATACTTCTTCCTGGAGGATCAAAGACATTTTTTGATGCAGAACAGGCTAAGGAAGAAATACAAAAGTCTATCCCACAGAAGGGGACTCTCCCTCTCATTCTTCCGACAACAAAGCCCATGGAGAAACCATCATAAGTTCATAGGTGTTTATTAGGCTAATGACCACAAGGGTATTTTTAAGCCTAGCCATGTACCCCAAATCTCTGACAACTTTTGATACCCTTGATAAGTGTAAGCATGGGCCTGGCAGATGAACCATTTACAAGTTACCTGTGTCCATTAGAGACATAGGTGCCAAACCAAGGATGAATTTCCAGTTTCCCATCCAATTGTCCAAGCTGCACTTGAATTAGGTTAGGGAGGAGCTCTGCTTCACATGGATGGCAAGCCTGTTCCATAGATGGTGTAGTCTCTGGGATACATACCGATCTCTCCAGCAGGTCATATTTATATCACAGGCAATATTTAAGTCTTTAGAATGGGTAATTCTGGTGCTGTTTGTTTTGCAGACATGCAGGAGGTCCATCAGAATGGGGTCTAACAATGCCCTGTATGCCAGGCATAGATCTCCCCTCAAAAGCCTATAGGAGACAAAATACAGGAACAAGGCCTTGTGACGGTCTGCAAAGGACATTTTACCTATGTACTGTATTCTTTTAGTGAGGAACCTCTGTGGACGTTCCAATTGTTGGATATAACTACTTAGGTACATACCAAAGGGGGACACTGTAATCAATGCTAGGTTTCACGAATGCCAAATACAGTGGAACAATGACTTCCTTGGACTTGGATGTTCTAATGGAAAATGCTTGAGAAACATAAAAACATAAGAGATGACTAAAAGAATCAGGAGTACCTTGGACTTGAACATGAGTCTGGAGTTAAAAGATGGAGAGGAACAAGACAACAATCAGAAACACTGAAATTATTGAATAAATATGAGATTATAAAGCATCTATTAGAATTGTGAAATGTGTTTTTGCAAGAAAAGTGGCTGAGAAAAACTAGACTTTTGTTGACTTTGTTAAACTTGAGTGTGGACTGTAAAGCATATACCCCACTTTATCAGATTAAAACTTAACTGTAAGTAAAACAATATTTTTATTAGTAGTATTTGTATAAAACATTGCACAATATAAACTGCATGCTGTATAGTAAAACAGTTTATTGTGTAGTATGCAGTCAAGTCAACTGCATTTTTAATGAAGGGGTAGATGAAGTCTTTGTAGTTGTTGCTGTATATGATAAATATATTAAAGTAAACAAGTACATTTTTAGTAGTGTGAAATATAGGCTTTGCAATGTAATAAGAGAGGAAAGGTTGGACAAAAGCAAGTTTAAGTTAATATGCTGTGATCTTGGGCTGCTGGGGTGGGAAGTGGGGTATAATGTGCACTGATTATATGCAGAGGTAGAAGTTTTCTCTTATTTTTGCAAGGGTGAATGTCTGGATTAATGTCATTGGCTTAATCTAAAAACAAAGGTTTTGTAAGCAAGTAGGCTTGAAAAATAAGACAAAATGATGAAACCCATGAGAAGTGCTAAGTTTCTTGCATATGCAATACTTTTAGCTTGTGTTTCTCCATTAGCAAATGGAGTAAAGAAGTCTTGAAATGAAAGTAGTTATACATTCTATTCTGTGTTGTGTGAACTTGACAAAGATTCCTTCATGGGTTTGTGGAGTTGTTAGTTGCCATTTTTTTTTTCTTTACTGACAATATTTCCATAAAGACAAGCTGTTTGCAAGTGTAAGTAATTAATCTTGACAGTTCTGGAGCATCCTTTGCCAAGGGAAATGCAAAACGTAAAGCAGCAAGTGTTCAAAATTATTGGAAGTGATAAAGAGACAGCAGCTTCCCTAGCAGCACCAATCCTTTAATGCAATTAGTAGACCAGTGCACAATTTAGTCTTATTTAAAGACAGCCATTGCACTTTTGTCTTAGTGCTAAAAGGATGCTTTCTGAAAACATACAAGTTGTTTTTCACATCAGGAAGGGGAACAGGTATAAGGAAAGAACAGAGACCAATCAGTGTAAGTGGCAACACAGACTGTACCACAATTAACTTTAATTTTAGGTAAGGTAATGCTTGTCAGAGAAGCTGTCAATTTGGGGCAACTGTTTCTATTTGGAGGGCTAAACTTCATTTTTTGAAGATGTACATAGTTTTATCTGTTCTAAGTTAACAGATTGTGGGGGTGTTCTGAAAATGTCTTTAATTATTTGTTGAAGATATTCAGTAAAACAAATCATCACCATCAACTCCTTTTTTCCCATTGTCTACATGTGGTTAGGATGTCATGTCACTTGTCACCATCTCTCCCTAAACAATGCCACTCTCCTACATTCTTTGACACTCATGTCTGACTGCTGCAGGTCTTCTTTCACACAATCCATCCACTTCTTTGCTAGATGCCCTCATTTTCTCTTGCTTTCTTCCTATCCCAAATCCTCTTCACTAGATTGTCTTCTGCTTTCCTGCACATGTGCCCAAACCACCATAAGCTGTTCTCTTTGACCTTTTCTGTGATTGGAGCTACTTTGGCTTCTCTTTTTATGTCCTCATTTCTTTGTCTGTCCCACAGTGTGCATCCTACCACCCATCACAGACACTTCATCTCCATCATCAACTGATCTGTCTTTACTGCCTAGGTTTCTATGCCATACAGTAGTGCTGGTCGCATCACTGTATTGTGCACATAACATTTCAGCTTCTTTGGCATTTTTCTGTAACACACTACCCCTGACACTATGTGCCAACTGGCTGTAGTCCCTCTGATTCTACCTTTCACCTCCTCAGACATTTTCTCCTCAACCACCCCTCCTTGATACTTGAAGCTGTTAACCTGTTCCACTGTTTTCCCTTCTATCTCAATTCTCAGTTACTTCTGATTTCCTTATTTGCTGCCATTACCACTGTTTTATCTGTACTTCATTTCATCCCAAGTGCCTTCAGTTTTACATTCCATTCATCTATCCTTTGCTGAAGTTGCTCCTCAGAGTCTGCCTATAATCCCACATTGTCGCTATACAGCAACTTTGTTGAACTGTCCCTACCAGCCTGATTGCTAATGTGTTCCATCACAGTATAAACAGCAGTGGGCTTAGAGCTGAACCCTGATACACACCCACTCCTGCTAGAAACCTCTCTGTAAGACCGAACAATGTTCGTACTTGAGTCACTGGGTCCTTTTATACATCCTGCACTAATTCTACCAATGTTTCAAGGACTTCAAACCACAACAGGACTGCCCAAATCAGCTTTTTTGGGACCCTGTCATATGCTTTCTCCAAGTCTAGGAATGCCCAGTTGGACTCTCTCCATTTCTAGCTTCTTCTCAAGTTACATGTCTCACTGCGAATATTGGGTCTTTTGTACTGCATCCTGATCTGAATCCGAACTGCTCATTTCCCATCTTACTTTCTACTATTCATTTATCAATCACCTTCTGTAGAACTTTCATGCATTGTGACAGAAGTTTGACACATCTATACTGCCCACAGTTGTGACTATCCCCTTTCTTCTTGAACACTGGCACTAGTATGCTTATTATCCAATTATCTGGGATATGTCTTTCTCTCCATACTGATATGACTACCCTCAGGAACCATTTTCCCCCCAGCTCAACTGGCAATGTCGGCTGCCAAAAAGCAATTACTAGAAAATGGAAATCAAATTCTAAACCAAGTGTTTTAAATGATAATTTAATAAAGGTGTTAAAAAAGAAGCACTAACTTCAACTTCACTAGCACTTTTTCAAAAGCTGCTTCTGAAGAAGTGGCTCTTACAACATTGGAATGGTCACCTTTTCTCTTTCTTTTCTCTTTCTTGACCTTAGGAATACTAACAGATTGACAAGGCAACAACCTTTTAAGAATTAGCTTATTTTTTTTTCCTGTAAAGTCCTGGAACAAATCTTTCACAGATATTGTAAATACTTTCTAACTGACTGACCCCCCCCCCTGCAGACTCACTGTGCCCAAAGTATGGGTTTTCCAACGAGAAATTTTATGATCACATTCGGTATTTTCTGAATCATTAAGCCTTTTACCTATCTAGACTGATAGTAACAACAAAAAACTCTAAACATCAAGGGAAAAAAACACAAAATCAAGGCATAAAAAAGTAGAGAACCAAAACGAAAGGCACTGAAAGACCACCGGTAGCTCCAATGATCCACTTTATTTAACATCACAGAAGGTAAATGCACGTCCAAAGAAAAGCAGGTGGACTTTCAGTGCCTTTCCTTTTGGTTCTGGGCTTTGAATTTTGGCACTTGCTTCCTTTATACCTTGGTTGGTTGCATAAAAAAGTATGTCACTACTTAGCAAATCATTTAACTAATGCAGAAAACCACAAAGACCAAATGGTGAAATCACAGGTGTGAGGAGGAATGGGTGAAAAAAACAGCTTAAGCTCTACCAATTGCTGATCAAAAAATAATAAATTGAATGAACTGACCTTATTTAAGTAAGGAAGTCAATGTTACTTGGAAAAATCTGCAGAAAATAATAGCAAACTTTCTGAGCCTGAGAGTGCCTCTCAACATTCGCAGGAATGCAGCAAACAACGACTGGAGAAAAGAAGAGCTGTGGAGCACTATATGGGGTTGCAGGAAGAGCTTTTTTCCAGACTGGGATAGTCTGCAGGTACGCCCATGACAAACAGGGTTTTATCATCTTGCTCACAAATGCAGAAAGTGCCCTTTATCTTGGAGCCAAGCAACAAACTGCTGTCAAAGGGTCCACTGACAAATGAGGACTAGAAGGGCTCTGCAAAATCACACAGGCGCATCCAGGAATGCCTCCTAATAGAAATGCCTGAACCCGCCATCCTTGAGGTAACTTCAGCTGCGTGTGAAATGAGCCTCATGGACGAATTAGTGATCGACAGGCAACAGAAGTGTGAGCCTCAGATGTATTGGCCCCAGTGAGAGATTTGGAGAGTTCTTTAATCAAATCCCTCTGCAATCTTGTGAAGTGTGCCAAATAATTCAGCGACCTGAGTGCAAAGGTCACTGAAGCATATACATGCTTCACAAATCTGTCCAATGCCTTTGACTCCATGTTAGGGGGGATGGACAGAAGAACTGTGTTCCGCAAGTTTTCTTCATGGCTGTTGCCACAACCATGGCATCTACTGGTACTCCCTTGCTCCAAAACTCTCTTCCTTTTGGTGGTGCCAAAATCCTGTCTGGTCTTTTGGGGATTGGCTCAACAGTGTCTGGTTCTTTCCCCACCTGTCTATAGATCAAATCAATGAGCTTTGTTGGCAGGTGGAGTCACCCAGGAGGTAGATGGGCCAGACCCAAAAGGCTTCCAGGAATACGGCTTCCTCTTGGGAAGGGTTATTGGTTGACTAACCACCCCGTTGCTTGAGGATTTTCAGCATGACTCCAAAAGAGACATCAAGTGGTGATCTTGGGGACCCCTCCCACACATCAAAATCAGTGTCTTCAGTGATGGACTCTTGAGGTGAGTCTCTTCCTAGGGACTTTTCTGGTGGGATGTTCCAAAAAAGTATGTGAAGAAATGAGAATACCCTAATGGGTAGCCTGAAGACTTTGGGTTGGCTGTCTCTGCAGAGTAGAGTGATGAGGATCAAGGTACAGAGACATATGGGATCCAGACGGAAGACTGAGGAGGGAGGAACTGCTCATCCTGCAGAAGCAGGAAAAATGCTCTCCACTACCTTGAAGGTACAGCGCCCCAAGGAGGAGGAGGCCAACAGAGCCAAGAAATTATATTCCGGACCATCAGCTCCCCCTAACCTGAGGGTAGTCTGCCAAAGGCAGAGGTCAAAGCCAAGCTGTCTAATGCAAAGGCTCCGAGGGGCAGAGACAGCTCTGACAACTCTTTGACCCAACAGGGGCACTTTGGCTCTGAGTAGTTTGGCTCCAAGAATGTAATGGAGCTGAATATATGATGATCTTCAGATCAGACACAGAAGGTCCTGGAAATCTCAGAACCATGGGCTCCAAAACCATGGTTCGGACTGAGATGAGACAGGTGGTGTAGTACTTGTAAGGACTTCCAAACCCAAAAGGGTAGGAGCCAAACTTCATCATTCTATCCATGTCAGCTTCTGGAAGAATGAGAGGATGAGGCTACTGAAGGGGGAACTGGAATGCCTGCATCTCTCTCAAAAAAGGTGAGGGAACTCTAGATGATGCTGGTTCCAAGGAGGATGCACACCTCACTTGAGGTAAGGGCTTTGGATCTCACACCACTGTATCCGAGTAAGTAGATAGAACATTTGATACCGGCTGATCGATCTGGGCTTCGGATCCTATGTCTTTGACTTCTTATGAGCCAGCTTCAACATCGGATCCGAGGAAGGGGTAGAAGACTCAGACTGATCAGATGGCCTCTTTCTGTGCTCCGTTTTGTCAGATCTTGAGGGTTGAGCCCCAGAAAGTGTCTCTGAAAAAGTCAAAGGAAGAAGACCCTTCAGTATTCATTTGATTTTATGATCAACGATCGCCCTAGGATTGAAAGATTTGCATATTTCACAATCTAATTTCAGGTTATCAGGGCCCAAACAATTGTGTGCATCATAGTTTGTGCCCACATTGTTTATACTTTTAAAGCCAGAAGGCTTATCTGCCATTTTAGCACTTAAACTAAAAGAAAGAAGAGAATTTTTTTAAACAGGAATGAAGGTAATACCAAAAAGTGGTATTAGAAAGGGAAGGGGAGAGAAAAAGAAAAATCCCAACAGTGGTAAATAAGAAATACACTAAATAGTATAGGTAGGGTGGATATGATATATAATAATTGGAAGAAAAAATGTTAATAAGTCAAATAAAAGCATGACTTATCTGAAAAAACTTCAGCAACACTTGAGAGCTCACAGCGACCACATCCACATGCAAAAACAGCAAACGAGATCTGAGGTACGTTAGGAGACAGAGCTTTTTGGGTAATGGAGGAGCTCGAGAGCTCTAGTGGCCACAAACTGTAAAAAAAAAAATGGCACAGTCTTACTAGAGGGTCAGATCCAAACCCAATTGTTGAGGAAGGAATGAAAACTGACATCAGATCTAACATTTTTTTGCATACTCTTGCATGGAAGTGCAAGCTGGGAACAAGCTTGACCACTCTCAAGTCAAGGAGAAGCTGGCAACACACAAGGTCTACTGATGCAAGCATGGGAACTGGTTTACTTCCAAGATAATATGACTTATGTTAGCTCTTCTTATCATTTAACTTTTCATGGTGCCCTGGCACAGACTTTGGATTCCTGCAAATCCCACCATTAGGCACTATCAATCACTGTTATTATGCAAGACATAATGCAGGGCTGGAGTTTCTCACTCCTGAATCTTCAGCCAGCAAAGATGAAGCAGTGGCAGTTATGGACAGCTTAACATTGCACTCTTCCTAGAGACAAAAGAGGAAATGCTTGTGTGGTTCCCGACTTGTGATATGGTAGCAACATCAACACTTCAATGGCTTGTATTTCTTGAGCATCAAACACAGGAACTTGTCCATTATGAATATCATATATGAGATCTTAACCATATAAGCAGATGGCTGCTAGGCACACTCTCCAAATCTTGTGCCTGCGATGTAACAAGAAAGCATCAATGTTCTCATGTATGGGGAGAGGGGCTGTGCAGAAAAGAAAGTAACCAAGCTGAGGAATGTAACAGTGAAAATCAGTCTGGCTGCTAAGAATTCCCAGTATCAATCCATATAGCTTTTTATGACATGGTATCACATTTCACAAAGACAGTTATATAACATAACATTGGCATAAATAATGCACTGGACTTGCCTTATGAAAAGATGGCCTATGGTTTTCTTCATGTTTATCTCTGAAAATAAGAAAATATTTTAATGAAATTTCCAGTAACAAATAAAAACTAAAATACAGTTTTTGAAATTTCTGTTTCTTCTGGCTAATGATTTTTATTAGCAAACAACAAAGGCTTCCACTTCAGGTTTTAACTAACTCCTCACACTTAAACATGACCCTTTTATTGAATTTAAAGTAAATTTGCTGAAAACACCATACAGCAAGTTTCCTCCAGGGGAAAATGACATTTTCTTAATCGCCTTTATTAAATTATCACTTAAGACCTAGGCAAACATACATTAACAGAAAAGAAAACAAACCATATTAACAATTTTCCATTTACACACATTATACATCACATCATTTCTTTCTTTGCAACTATCAGTCCAACATTACATAAAATGCCGAATTCCTGCCTTCCCTTAAACCTCACTCCTTGTGCTGAAAGTTATTCTGCATGTATTGTTCCCACAATTTTCATTTTTGTCTATGCAATTTGCTCCTTCCCTTTTCAAAAGACCTTCCAGTTCTTTTATCTCTTTTACAATATTCAATACTTCCAATGCAGTTGGTTTAGACTTTGATTTCCATTTTCCAGAAACTGCTTTTTAAGAAGCCAATGGAATCAAATTTAATAAAGCCTTACTATGCCTAGGCAATACAGATCTTGTGCCCCAGCTAAAAAGAATCATTTCACTAGTTACAGCCATTTGCTCACAGTGTATTTCTGAAAGAGTACTCGGTAGGGAATTTTTAAAATCTGCCACTCATTACACTCCCACAACATATGTTCCCAGTTACCTCTTTCTTTCTCATCGCAACTCCAATGTTTGCTATCTACCTGAGGAAAAATCTTTGAAGTCTGCTTGGGGTTTAAAAATACCTATGCAAACACTTCCAAGCAAAGATCCTAAACATTCTGGACTTTGTTGCATACTTGGGATCCATACAGATGTTTTCCCATCACTCTTTTGTATATTGCTTTTCTAGCCCCACCCCCCCTAAACTTTTCTTATGTCCTCTGACTGATTCTAATAGTTATTAAGCAATATTCTATATGGGTTACTAATTTTATAACAGCAGCTACTGTAGAGTTTACTAAAACCTCCATCAGAGCAGATCTTTCACTTAAGATTCTCCTATCCATTTCTCTTTGTCCATACTCTTATACCAATCCCTGATAGGGAAGGCAGTCTCTGGCCAGCAGGCCAAATGTCTTCTTGGCAACATCCTTCTCTATTACCTTTCCCTCTCTAGTCATTTACTCGCAATAACTTGGCTCCTTTGCCAGTCTTCTCCAGTAAATTCCAGCTCCATCTTGCATATTTTCTGTACACTTACGTGCAGTTATCCCTATTGGCAAAATCTCCTTTCTTCATTCTCGTGTTGGCTTATTTCTCAAAATACTTTGCTACTTTATGAAGATAATATTCTGCATGACTGTTATTCTTCTTAAGGATCTGCATCCAAAATCCCATTCTTTATTTCTTGAACTCACCCACCCCTGCATCATCATCATCCATTTCTATTTTAAATTTATAACCTTCAATTTGTGTTATGTATATGAGCCTTACTGTGTAGGTCTAAAATATCCATTCAAATAAGGAAGATGACATTTTAAATTAAAACCTCATTAATACTATCTACTTAACTATAGCCCCTTTAAAACTGACATCAAACTGGCTCCTATCTGACAACATTCCTTACAGGTCTTCCTTTATTTTTGTTCCCTTACTTAAACCAAAACATCCAAGAATGGCTACTTGCTTGAACAGCAGAGACTGTAAAGAATCTCTTATATTAAGTTACAGCATGGAACAAAAAAGTTTTACATTATAACCTGATCTTATGTGTAATACTACTGCATATACATCAATCTTGGTAGTCAGTATTATTTTGTAATGTGCTATACTGCGCATAACCTGATGAGAGCTGGTAAAATTCGTTTTTTTTTTACACCCAGACCAACTTTTTTCTTATAGCACAGTTGGCTTTCCAGCTATTATGCAAAACAACTTGCTAGCAGTGGTTATAGTGGCATGATTTTATTTTACAGGAAGGTCATATTTTCACCCATAATGCAGTTTGTGAACTAATGTTTGGTACCACCAGTAACTTATACGAGCAGTACTCAATGTTCATATTCTCAAATTGTGGAGACCCCTCAACATTTTATCAGTTGCAAGCTACAAAAGTTTTTTTTCAACATTTTTAAATGTTCTGAATGAAAAGCTGTTAAATAAACTGCATTTGTTAAATCACTTAAATACTTCAGTTTAGGGCCGCTGTTAAAAACTCACACACAACACTTTAAGTAGCCATTTTTGTTTAAGTCACAGAAACATATCAACATATCAGCAACTGCACTGAAAGTTGCAACCTAGCTTATTTTGTTAAGGATGTAAATGTTAAAATGTAGCAGCTCCCATATGGTGAATTCTACACAGATCCTGTGAAGTAGATAATGTGGGATAATACTGCAAGGAAATAACAAGATATTTTAAGCTGCCAAAGTGTTAGCATAGGGACTGTAAACTAAACTGATATACACCCAAATCACCAGTCCAAGTGCAAAACTCAAGAAACACAGCAAATTAACACCACAAGACAGAAACCACATAAATGTCAGGGGGTATAAATCACCATTTTACTTTTATTCATCTTCTGGTACCTCTGCCTCACGTCTTCAAGGAATAATTCACAATAAAAAAGCCTCCTTGAAAGAAATAGTATTCTGTCTCCA